>NC_057948.1:35326738-35401738 GCF_018555375.3 Anguilla rostrata
GCAGGCTTATTAGGGCCCAGGCAGGGAAGCTCAGCAGGCCTATTTAGGGCCACATCGGTGAAGCTGCGCGGGCCTATTTGGGGCCACAGGGGGTGAAGCTGCAGCAGGCTTTATTTGGGCCCACGGCAGGTGAAGCGGCTCAGGCCATTTAGGGCCACACGCAGGTAAGCTGCCGGCTTTTTAGGGCCACAGGCGGGTAAGCCAGGGGCTTATTGTGGGGCCCCGGGCAGGTGAAGCGCAGAGGCTTTTTTAGGCCACGGGCAGGTGAAGCTCCCCTTTCATATTTAGGGCCCACGCAGTGAGCCAGCAGGCTTATTTAGGGCCACAGGCAGGTGAAGCTGCAGCAGGCTTATTGTAGGGCCACAGGCAGGTGAAGCTGCAGCAGGCTTATTTAGGGCCACAGACAGGTTAAGCTGCAGCAGGCTTATTTAGGGCCACATGCAGTTTTAAGTTCTATGGCAGTTGCAATCAAATTTGAGTGTGGAATACTAAAATGAACACAGCTTTGCTCCATGAACAGCAAAGTAGTTATTCTCTCTCTCTCTCTCTCTCTCTCTCTCTCTCTCTCTCTCTCTGACACACACACAGCAAAGAGAAATGACCTAAAGTTGAACCCTACAGCAGCATTCTGGGTTCACTCTGACTTTCTGGTAACTAGGTCACGTGACCAGGAAGCTGGGACACACAGACCAGAAAGAAAAATGTCTCTATAAAATGGGGACACCTGGGCTCGAGTGAACTGACCCCTGGTCTTGCTGTCATGGCAACCTGATGTATGGAATACACAAGGGGTCGTATCCATGGAGCTACTGATGCTTTTCTGTTCTTATACCGTTGTTGCTGAAAGATCCTTCAGGAAAGACCATGAATATATCAGTGCTGAATATCTGCCATTTAAAAAAACGAAACACACGTTATTAGCTGCCATATTGTTATGAGTTTCATTGAGTGTTTTCTCATTTCTGTTATTTACATTTTTTATGTGTGTGTGTGGGTGTATGTTGTGTCCAAAACGCCTCACATACTGATAAGGCGTGCCCCTTGTGGGTTCGTATCATTCCAAGTTTGCCTTGTGAACCAGCGCGAGTGTTAACCAGTTTGACGCAGCGACATGCAGGCTGTGAAGTTTCGAAACGGGAACAAAAACCAGCGTTAGATTAGAGAGCGCAACGCTGTTGCAATGTCACTGCAAGTTTAATGTACTAAAAGCAGTACATCCTCTGACAGCTATCACACATTTTGTGGAATTACAGCATTTAGAAGCACGGCTTTCTGAGCAAAAAAAGAAGAACAGTGAAGAGGAGAATATGCAGTGTGAAAATACACAAAAATAAAACCCCAACATGAAGCAAAATGCAGAGCACACAAAGACTATTAACTCTAGACTGCCACACACAGTCGTCTTTCTCCTGATGAAAAGACAGGGTGAGTCTTCCACAGGTTTCCTACCCTGACCCAAAAACCTAACAATAATGTGCGCCTAAAACAAAAAAGAACATTCACCGTCCAGCACCACACAAAAAGGCAAAGAAATAACCAAAACAAAAACCACAAGTATTGAAAGTGCACGGTCCAGCCAAAAAACTGCTCCTCAAAAGCCTCTGCTCTTCTTCAGCCGCAGCAGGCCTATTTAGGGCCACATGCAGGTGAAGCTGCAGCAGGCCTATTTAGGGCCACATGCAGGTGAAGCTGCATCAGGCCTATTTAGGGCCACAGGCAGGTGAAGCTGCAGCAGGCCTATTTAGGGCCACAGGCAGGTGAAGCTGCAGCAGGCTTATTTAGGGCCACAGGCAGGTGAAGCTGCAGCAGGCCTATTTAGGGCCACATGCAGGTGAAGCTGCAGCAGGCTTATTTAGGGCCACAGGCAGGTGAAGCTGCAGCAGGCTTATTTAGGGCCACAGGCAGGTGAAGCTGCATCAGGCCTATTTAGGGCCACAGGCAGGTGAAGCTGCAGCAGGCTTATTTAGGGCCACAGGCAGGTGAAGCTGCAGCAGGCTTATTTAGGGCCACATGCAGTTTTAAGTTCTATGGCAGTTGCAATCAAATTTGAGTGTAATTATATTTTCAGCCCCAAGTAAGCTTTCAAATGCAAGGGGGCACTCTCAGCTGAGAGTCAAAAGGCACAGGTAAATTCACCTGCAGGCTAAGGTGCACAGGAAAACCGATTATCTGTACACTCACACACCATCGCCTGTATGAGGCCAGGCTTAAAACCAAACTCTCCCTGTTTAACTTTAATTGGATACTGTAGTCTGCTATAATGGTTGCATTGTGATGACAGTGTGATTATTTTAAAAAGATGGCAATAACTTGTCATATATGAAATTTTTATCTTTTCTCATCAAGGATAATGTGGTTGGATATAGAATATCACTCTGAACAGAATATTAATACATTTGTCTCGACTGTTGCCATTTAAATGTGCCTAGTTTTTCGTTTGTACATCAAGCCAGTCATCACACCAACAATCATGTTTCTTCCTGACATCTGCTGTTGTAACTGCCGTTTTTAAGTAGGCTGGAGATAGAGTACAGTTAAGCGTTAAGCTTATGTCCCGTTATAAAACGGTTTTTAAAATCGTGGTATCAATGACAATTGGCGAAACAACAGAACTGTCGCCCAAAGAGACTTCACTGAAGTTTACGAACAGTTACCTGCAGCAGGTGCAAACACACACTGACTCGCAAATGTGAACTGCCCCTACCCCTCCCCAAAAAAAGAAACTGTTTCAAACTATTTGAAATTTCAAGTAATCACTTACCTTAAAAAACATCCAAAGGCCAAGAAGCGTCGTAGACAAGACCCCGTTAAAGGACAGCCGCCTCATGATGAGCCTCTATCGGTGACAGTTGCGCGTGGATTATTTGCTGATGCCCCCCGTCCTTTCAACAGCACGCGCTCGCGTTTTCGTTTCGGTCCTCTCTTCTCTACCCTCTTTGCGTATGGTGACAGAATCAAACGAAATGTGTATAGATTCTAACATCGAACTCGATCGAACCCTATACTACTCACACTCCTGTCTTCACAATTTCGCTAAAGCCGTGAGAAATGGACCAAGAGGAAGAAAGTTTGCGTTTTCTGGGTGGAGCGCTAACTGCAAGCGTCAGCTTTCCCTTCCCTTATTTCCCCTTATAAAAACTCTGAAATCTAATCTAATCTATTTTGTATATCCGGCGATTGCACTTTTTTTTTTTTTTTTTTTACCGCAGTCCCATCCCCAGTGGACTGTACAATTAAGATAAATATATATCGGCTTGATTCCCCATTCCTGAAATAAGTGCGCGATGAGCATAGGATGTATGATAATATCTATACTACAAAAACGTACATAAGATATACAGTGGCACATCTGGAGACCGCTATTCATTTGTAGTTAACCTGAAACGCCCTACATATCTAGAAATTCCAAATGTGACCGGGAAAAAACGTTCAAAAATAGCTCATAAGGTGCGGTTGTTGTGGTCATCTCTCCCTAAATGACAGTCGTATAGGGTAGCTTTACCAAGCTCTGGTAATCTTAACATTTCAGGATTGACTGAAAAAAACGCCTTGTGCCCGTGGAGCCGCAGAACAACATTACGCAAACTACGGGTAGCCTATTCCAACGCGCCTCCGCGCCACTGAAGATACAGTTACTTATAACGGAATTCTAGGCTGCTCAACCAGGCTTTATGGAGCCCTGTCTTTATTTCCTTATCGTCTCCTGTGGCAGATTTAAAGTCCACGACAGTGTCCCCGCAACCACACGCCAGCGGAGATTTCGCGTGGAATTTTTAAGGGGTTGGGGAATCCTGCCCGATAGACAGGTTTAATTTCACATCGCCTGCCCCTTTTTGATATCTTAATTTGCCCCTTCACTAGGACAACTACATAAGCAATATGATGGATATGTATACTTTTTATTATTAGATGTGTTGCTATAGGCTGATAATATATCACAGTAATATGCGCTCTAAAAAAACATTCCCATACGCACGCACAGTCGATAAGCGAACATTTCTGCAATCATAAGTATCTCGGTAATAAATATTTTGTTCATGATACCAAGACAAGTGTGTAATTGCACATCGATTCACAATAGACCGTGACAGCGGAATGAAATGTACCAGTCTTACGAGCTGTGACTTTTGTTAAGCAACAAGTGACTTCTGCAGGGCGATCCGGCGACTTTGGGTTTAAGGAGATAACGACCCCGCGGTCACAGTCAGCGATCAAGTGGGAGGATGTGTTCCTGTTGGAAAATGACGGAAAAGAACGCAGAACTAGACTGTAACGTTGACGAGCCACGGACGGCGTCCAAAACTGACGGGGTCCGTGTTGTTTCGGGAGTTTTACGAGGGCAAAAGCCTGTAAAACAGGGTCAAATGGTGCCTGTATAATTTTAACCTTGTACTTACTGAGTACGATGCATTTTTGCAAAGAGAGAATCGAATGGCCAATTACAAAAAGCGGCCACTACTTTTGTCCCGTTTGATCTGCATAGCCCTACGCGACCAGACATTTGGTCAGTGTTTGGACAACAGGAACGAAGAAAAAGTTTTTTTTTTTTTTTTTTTTAAAGATACAAGAGGTGCGGAGTAACTGAGCACCCTGTGACCAGGATTAAGTGCTGACCCGTGCCAGTACCCAAACTGTAATAAACAGACGAGTAACCTGGGAGCCTTAAAATCTTGAACAACGGAAGATCCGGCGAACAACGGGATCTTCAATTCTTCATAAATTGAGGGGGGGGTGGCGCTACAAGCAGCAGAACTCCCATCCTCTCCGTTTACGCAGAAGTTGCATAGCCTGCATAGTTTTTACCGACGCATACCCCCCTCCCGCTATCCGCAATCCTGCAAAATCTTACACCAATGACATCGCATCTCACACGTTTTTCTTTCCTTCTGCTGCCAGTGAGCGGACAGTTTGTCAGACTGTCCGAGTCGACCTTCGATTTCCCATCGCAGATAAGCGGCTCACTTGTCATTCATTTGTTAACATGGCTGCACTAAGGCAATGGCACATGTTCCACTAGTGGTGGTTATTTCCGCCCTGGTTATTTCTCCTGGTTATTTATATGCTTGTATCGGCCGTTTTGTAAAAGTACACCTTAGTGTAGCCTACTGACTGAGGCACTGACGGACATTTGTTTTTCGTTCGCATTTTGCTCAACATCACACACTTCCCTATGGAACTCGCAAAAGCACTGACAGCAGGGTAACGTGCGCAGAGTTGATTCAACTTTTCGGAGGGCATAAATGAGTCCAATAGGAATCACGCACGCGTCCGGAGTGAATGTAGGCTACTCTATAAGTGTTGATTTAACACCAAATGCGCTACTGTTGCGCGGGTGCGTATGGGGCATAGCCGTGCGAAACTTTTCGTAAAATCGAAGTGGGGCTCCCGGAAAAACCTGCTCGAAGCCCCTGTTCTGTTCGCTCAGCTGTTTGTCTTTCACCACTCCGATACGAGAATAAGCCGACCGACAACCTTGTCAGATAGACTATAACGCTGCCAATTATGTAATAGCATGATAGTGTATGCAAAATATATTTTTTTTTAATAAGCCGGAACTTTATATCTGAATGTAGGTCTACTTGAACAGTATATTCAATACCTACAGTTAAAACAGAAAGAGAAAAACGAAGAATTTAACAATCGACTCTATCTTCTCTCATTATGTGCATTTAACGTGGAAGGTGAAGAGTTACACAGATCTTAAATATCCCTTGTGTGGTTGAAAATGTCTGTGAGCTGTCCTAATTTTTGGAAACTTTTTTTATTTTATTTTATTTAGTTGGACCCGTTTGTGGCCTGCCCAGTTGGAAAGACCACATCCCAGTCGTGTGATTGGAAGAGAAATTTTATAAAGGAGTCAGACACAGTCTCAATATTTAAATCTAGATTAAAAACGCACCTCTATGCTCAGGCTTACAATCAGTTGTAGTCTGGAGACAGGGTGCGAGAAGCCTGTAGTCATAGAGCTTTGTAGGTGGCAATCCTTTCCTTACTGTCACCTATCAGTCAGCTGTGACCCGACTTTACATGGGCTGGCGCTTGATAGGCGGTTGATGGTATGGTTGTCTACCCCTCATGACTGCATGGGCTCTCCATCCCTGTCCTAGTAGATATGCAGCCATATTCTACTCCTGGCGGGGTCCCCCCAATACATACCACTGCCACCTTACTCACTGTCTGCTATATTGCAAATTCCCTAATTGCCTTTCTACCCTCTTCCCCACGCTGCCGGCGGGGCTCTTGCCCCAACCCTCGAGAGTGCTTCGAGAGTCGTCTGGTCTCCCCCACCTCTGCGGTCCAGCCCCTCCTTCGTCATTGCCTCCACCCTGCCCACATCTGTCGCCACCTGCTGTTCCCCATCACCAGTGTAATGATGTAACAGTGTAATGGTGTAATGGGTGTAACAGTGTAATGATGTAGCAGTGTAATGGTGTAATGGGTGTAACAGTGTAATGATGTAGCAGTGTAATGTGTAACATTGTAACAATGTAACAGTGTAATGGTGTAACAGTGTAACGGTGTAATGGTGTAACAGTGTAATGGTGTAATGGTGTAATGGGGTAATGGTGTAATGGTGTAACAGTGTAATGGTGTAACAGTGTAATGGTGTAATGGGGTAACAGTGTAATGGTGTAATGGTGTAACAGTGTAATGGTGTAATGGTGTAACAGTGTAATGATGTAGCAGTGTAATGGGGTAATGGTGTAACAGTGTAATGGTGTAATGGGGTAACAGTGTAATGGTGTAATGGTGTAACAGTGTAATGATGTAGCAGTGTAATGGGGTAATGGTGTAACAGTGTAATGGTGTAATGGTGTAACAGTGTAATGCTGTAATGGGGTAACAGTGTAATGGTGTAATAGTGTAATGATGTAGCAGTGTAATGGGGTAATGGTGTAACAGTGTAATGGTGTAATGGGGTAACAGTGTAATGGTGTAATGGTGTAACAGTGTAATGATGTAGCAGTGTAATGGGGTAATGGTGTAACAGTGTAATGGTGTAATGGTGTAACAGTGTAATGGTGTAATGGGGTAACAGTGTAATGGTGTAATGGTGTAACAGTGTAATGATGTAGCAGTGTAATGGGGTAATGGTGTAACAGTGTAATGGTGTAATGGGGTAACAGTGTAATGGTGTAATGGTGTAACAGTGTAATGATGTAGCAGTGTAATGGGGTAATGGGGTAACAGTGTAATGGTGTAATGGTACGGACCGTACTGCCAGAGCTCCTGGCCTTGGCATGTCTTTATCAGCCTGCAGCAGCTCCAGACCACAGCCTTGGACAGGAAGTCGTCCACAGGGACCTTCAGGCTAGAGGCCGAGCTCCTTAACCAGCAGACACCCCCACCCCCATTTTATTGTTTTTATGACTGTCCATGGGTCGATTTCATGATTTATTGCATCATTTGGGCACAGTGCCAATATTTGTTCTGGACCAATGAGGTACAGCTTGCGTCACTTCCGGATTACTGCAGAGGACTGAGCTACAATAGGGGCTACAATCTGTGGTCACCGGGGTGGGAGGTGGCGTCTCTTGGCCTTGACATTGCGGCTCCGACCACGGTCCACCTGTGCGAAGTCAGAAAATGCAGGCATCCCATTTTGTAGTGGTTTCATTATAGCGTGTGCTATTTACAGCTGCACTAGACGACCATAAAATAATCCTCCTCTGAAGTTTTGCGGTAGCCGAGTCATTTTTACTATTTCCTTTAGCCCACTTAACCAAATAATTAGTTGGCAGAAAGCGTAATCAGCTAACGCTTATTTGCTATATGTGGTAGTCCAGTAGCCTATGCTAAAACAGTTCGCAACTTCGGCTACCAAGCCATTTGACTAGCTAGCTAACCCTAACCGGCAAATATTCCATCTGTCAAACGTGTTTGACGGCTTGTCAGTCGTGTACATTCCGTAAATGTCTACCTGGGCTATGCTGCATGAATGTGACAAAGCTAGAAGCTAGCAAGAAAATAATAATAATTAGAAATTCAATGTACATTATTTTTGTCTTTGTGCAACAGGTGGAAAACTTGCTCTTCAACGTGCGTTGTCATATTTACACGCCTGTAAATCAGTTATTAAAATACTTGGTAGATTTGTTAATCACCGCTGACAGTGTTAATTTTTATTCGGTAAAAAGTGACTTGCGAACGATCGGTCAGCTAGCGTCACCCAGAAAGTAAACACCACAAACGGCGATGGAGTAGTAGCAGTTAATGGCTCATTAACTGGCTGTGGCGAAAACCTACGACGATAACTTGCTTGGTTAACAGCAAGTCTACCAGACAGTTATATGAAAACTAGCCTAGTCAAATCACCAGTAGTCTACACATCTCTGATTGATTGACCAGCAGTGCAGTCGATGTTCTTTCCCTGTAGTTCATATTGCTAATGCGTGAGCTAACCACGGATAGCTTACCTAGCTCACTGGCAAGCTGATATGCTAGCTAAGCATATTCGTTTTGCCGAGAAACATAAATTGAAGATAACTGAACATAATTGTATTATTAATGTCATACATATAACGTGATTACATGACACAGTACAGTCACGGATGGAAATTAAACTCCGTAAACATTTGATAATATTTTAAAACATAACGGCAGACAGTCAGCTAGCCTCAAGTTCGTTCTGCAATCGTTCGTTCAGGTTGATGGACTTTTCCGCACCGGACTGTCAATCACATTGTAAAAATCACAAGACCGCTTAACTCTATGGTTTTGGCTCCAAATCGAGAACATGGCCGCGCCTGCCATTGAGCTTCAAACCGTGTTTTACAGACCCACGGAGAGCCAATGGGTGACGTCACAGTAGCTTTGTCCATATTTTTTACAATAATTTTTGTGAGAAAAAATTATTGACTTTGTATTTTGATCGCATTTGTACCGTAGACTTACATGGAAACCGGATATGAAAACACCTATACTGGAGCCATCCGTAGTGGCGCTAGTGAGCAACCAGGAACTACAACACCAGGAAATGAGCTTCAAAAACGAAGTCTGGTTTTGGCCGCTTGATTTTTTACAGTCTCTGTGACGCCCCCGCTAGCGGGCCACCGTAGCGCAAATCGGCCAAATCATGGCGCCCCCGGCAGCCCGTCAAGCGCAAGCCTGCTTCGGTTGCGCTCTCGCTATTTTAAATAAAATACCGCAGCAGTTATACGTTACACTGCACGCGCAGCCTGTTTCCCCACTTGCGCTGAAAGTATTAGTACGTTTAGTTCACATCTTAAGTTAGGGGGTAGGCCACAGATCAATTTGGGGTTTGGGTTCCCGGACTCCGAGACACCGTTTTATGACTGCATTAACACACACACACACACACACACACACACACACACACACACACACACACACACACACAGGTCCAAACAACATGTTGCCATCTACCCTGTTCTTATATATCAGATAGATGTTAAAAAACTGTGAACACTAGTGTGAATTAAACTAGTTCCCTTAACTGCTCCTATTGTTTTGTAACTTGACATCGTCTGTTGGGAAGGTTTGTCTACTGCTAGCATTTAACTGCATCCTGTGCTGTTACATAATATGTAACTGTCTAGTCTGTACACATTACCACAAGAAAAACAATAACAGCAACAACAACTAAACAATAACCACAAGAAGGATAGTAACAACAGCAACAATTATTATTATTATTGGAATCATGTTAATTACATTACATTACATTACAGGCATTTAGCAGACGCTCTTATCCAGAGCGACGTACAACAAGTGCATTAGTTCACGGTGCAGAGGTGCAAAAGAAACACACTAGAGTGAAGTAAAGATCGTAGTGCCAGAAGTGACCACATAGATCAGGACTCCAACCCTGTAGAGTAACCTGTTCAGCAAACAAACAAACATTCCTGCCAAGTACAAACTAGCACTGAAATCACATTTGCCTAATCAGAATCAGACAAAAACAATCCTGCCAAATAAAAACTAACGTGATCGTAACTAGGTACGATAACTGACATGCTATTTCCATAGTTTTCACTTTTCAGTTTTCACATATCCATGTTAATCCATGTTTTGTTCGTGACAGAAATAAGGTCTGAAAATCAAGTCGTAGATTCAATTTCTACCACCACGTGTCGCTCTTTCATCCCGAAAAAAAAATCTTTACGGGGTAGTTCACTTTTTCTTTTCCTTTTTTAATAATGTGCGCAATGAAGGCCATTTTTGATGTTTTACTTTGTTTCTGATGATCTGCGGGCTTTGCAATGGCTGGCATAACGGTATTTTGTGGGTTTTGTTGAACTACAAACCTTAAACGTGTTCAGAAAAATGGAATGGAGAACTGTATATTCCGTCCACTTTTTTGGGATAAACATAAAAATGAGAATTAGTACACAAAGGAACGGGACATTTTCCTAAACTTAAATGAAAAATTACAAAACACTATACTACGAGTGTGAGTTAAAACGGTACGTTTTCACGTTGCTTTAAAAGGACATGACCGGAAAATCAGGTCTTAATTCAGTGCATCCGATCCTCAAGGCTCACGGCAATACAAATAAATACGAGGAGAGACGGTTTGTTCAGACTTGTCTATTAGTCATTTTTACCATAGCTGATAACCAATCTGATAAACCAGCGAAGGTACGTCAGTTTCAGCCCACACAAACTAAGGGGAAGTAGTCCCATATTCCCGTAATGCTACCCGTACCGTGACACACTGAGCACATTAGGAATACAAATAAAATAAATCCGCCATGTGGACCTTTACAATAGGCTATATTTGAAAAGTATGCATGCATAGACACTAATACTATATTCAAGATATACATTTTATTTGGAACAACATTCTTGAGCCTTCAGAATAAACTTTTCAAAGGACAGCCAAAGATTACACAGCTCAGAAATCAAATGGGTTAAGCCTTTTCTGGTCTATTACAATGAACAGGTCCACGTCACAGAATGGGCTGCAGTTCCTACATAGATCACCCGATATGGGTGGAAATAACCTCAAATTAGAGTTTACAGTCTGCGCTTTAGCCTCACATTCATAGTTTCATTTTAAATCCAATGTGGTAGAATACAGAGTCAAAACTACAAAAAAATGTTTCACAGAAAATATGCTTATGGACTGCACTGTACATCTAATAATGTAGGCCTATTTCTCTGAGCACCGAGAGGGTTCTGAACTTTTAACTATTCATCAGCTTTTTGAGCAAAAACTCTTCCCAAATTTCCATACTTTTAATTTGTATCGTTGTATTTACTATAATATACTATCGTATACAAAGTTTATTGTCTCAAACTCTGTTGTAGCTGCGTGTAAATACCTCCTTGCTACAGGATTTCGCAGTGAGAAACGACAGTTGGATCAAAGCCTAATCAAATAAAATGAAGCCGTTCTCTTTTCTTTTCTTTTCTTTTCTTGGAGGACGATGGTGGGTTGGACAACGAGAGGGGTGTGGGAACAGAGTTAACCCGTAAAGTTAAACCGCATTGGTTCGAATCCTTTGTGTTTAAAAAAAAATGCAGCTCACGCCGACGTTGTACATTGCCAGCATATTACCCTAACAGAATATCTAGCAAAAAATGCCCCTCGGTGCAGCACAGAATTTAGCCAACTCTGTGAAAAATAAGGAAATAAACAGAAAGCGACGTTTTCCAGAGCATTAGCCGGCGTTCGTGCAGGACGTAGTCCGGAGTTCCTTATTTGGGCACCATTTGAGCGTAATTCACCCAGGCATCTGCGTCAGTAACGAAATCGGTTAAATACCTGCTATTGTACTTTTTTAAAAATAAGCCTAAGAAGGCGGCGGGAATAGTCAACGTGTCTTGTGAATTCGACCCTCACGCTGTCATGGTTTATTAACACCAGCTACTAACTCGGCTAGCAGGGAAGTTTTTAGGTAACCTGTAGCTGGATAACAGATCGTTAGCAACCAAACTAGCCAATTAATTGCACAGACTGTACAAGCTTAGCAGTGAAATTAGTGAAACTATTAGAGAACCGTAGCCTTTTAAGGTCTGGCGGTTCCACTTCGTTTAACTTGTAATGCACAATTCATGTCACTAGAGGGCAGCATACTGAGTGCGTGGGTCCAAAAGTGAATGAGACGCAAAGAGTCTCGGGTTCTAAAATCACCATAAAGTTGACCTTAAAAACTATTATCATGCAAATGCTTTAAGATTAACCGAATTTTTAACCGCAAATAATGTCATAATGACAGGTCTTTACATATAATCTATAAACTACATATAATCTTCTTACATCCAACTTTGTAAGCCAGAGGTTAATACTGTATGTTGAAGGCCAATAAGCTATTATATATGTTTAATGTAACAGCAAGTGAAGTGAGCAGGAGTTTGACCAGGCTGCTGCAGCTGCTGTCCTGATAGGAGAATTTGGGTCCTTGGAGGGTCTCCCGTGACATCACCCATTTCTGCGAGAGCAAAGTGCTTGATCACATGGGCAAGACCACGCCCACCGCTGCCCGCTACTCTGCTGTAGGTAAGCCATGTGCAATGTGTACAGCAGGTAAATATGCTCGGCGAGTTCGGCTGGTTGGCTGGTTGGTTGGTCGGTTTACAAAACACATAGCATGTTCAGGCTCCAATCGTGCTTTGTGGAAATACAATTATTCCCATTTGAGGAAAGAAAACATTTTAGTATTCTGCGGTTAAACCCACAGAAAGTGGTGAATGCACACTCCTATTTATGAGGAGCACACTTCAGAACACACTTCAGAAGACAAACGAGACGCCCAACAACCTTTTCATAAGCAGGGTTTTTTTTTTCTTTTTTTTTAGTGCGAGGCGTCTGCATCAGGTGTTAGCATGCCGTTAGTGCTGGCAGTGGGGGGGGGGGGCAGTGGTTGTCAGTGGGATGTTGCTACTGGTGAGGTCCATGTCTGTACACTGTCTGTGCTGGGAGCGGAGGGTGAGTGTGTCTGTTAGGATGTCAGTTACGGTGATGCCCGTGTACCCTGCTGAAAATTCCATATAAAACCAGCCTAAGTTGGTCAAGCTGATTTGTGTGTTGTGTTTTTTACTCTTTTAGCTGGTGGTTCAGCAGCTGACCAACCAGCCTGTTTAGTCAGCTAGTCCACCATCTTACTTCACCTGCTTAAATGGCTTTGACCAGCCACAGACCAGCTATAACCAGCAAAAACGGTCAAAAGCACGGCTAGGCTTCATAAAATCAGCACAGGCAGTGCGCTTTATGTTTTGACGCCTACAAAGTACATCCCGTGTGATCGGAGCCCAGTTAGGCTACAGCTCAGTTTCAGAGACGTTGATGTTTCTGTTTGCGCAAACCCTCAATCCAATACCACGGTCTGGTGTAGTCTGGTCAAAATTTCAAGCTGTAAATTCAAAGTTGCTGCTGTCTTACGTGGCTCTCACCTGTCACTGATCCGTTCTCAGCTCTGCTCGTGGTGACTAAAGCCTTGACTGGCAGTGTGGGTTGGGGGTGTGTCCGACGAGCACGCCACTTCCTCTTGTTCCACCGCGGAGCCGAAGAGCTGGCGCCGCCGCGGCAGAGTCCTGCCCGGGCACATCCTGGCACAGCGCCATCGCTCATCACCGGATCCGCCAGGTGCTTCCCTACAACGAATCCACAGTCAGGCGAAGTCACCTTTGAAAACAAGCGACCTCGATCAAAGTGCTGTACAACTTCAATGAACAAAAACAGATATGAGGGATAACCAAATATCAGACAAAGACAGTATACCCTGCTGAAGAGGAACTGGGTTTACAGGCCAAGAAGAAAAAATGTTAAAGTGTCAATAGAGGGGGCAGACCTAATATGAAGAGGTAAACTATACTATAGCTTTGGAGCAGCAACGGCGAAGGCCTGATCACCCTTTAGCTTTAACCGAGCCTGTGGGACTGACAAAAGCATCTGCTCAGAAGATCTAAGTGACCTAGCAGCAGAACAGGGGCAAACGAGGTCAGAGATGTAGAGAGGTGCCACTAGGTGCTTTAAAAACGAATAATACAACCTTAAAATCAACCCTGAACCTTACTGAGAGCCAGGCTGAAGGGAGGGTAAAATGGGGGACGTGTTCAGGTGCCAGTCAAAAGCCTGGCAGCAGCGTAGCTGCGGAAGACTATAAAAGGTTCTCTTGTTTAGGTAAGAATTAAACTGTTTTAGACCAGTATCCTGAATGCCAGCCCCATGCTCGAGACAAGGATGCAAGGAGGATGTTGTGATCTACTGTGTCACACACAGCGCTATGGTCCAAGAGAATCAAAACAGCGCAACACCCAGTGGGTCAACGGCTAATCAAACAGCACAATACCCACCCAAGTCAAACAGCTAACACAAGATCATTGTTCACGTTCAGCACTGCAGACTCTGTTCAGAAAAGATTGACAAAAAACAAGATTGACAGTTGATTAAAAAAAAAAAACTTTTTCAGGAACTTCAGATAAAAAAACGATAACTTGGAAGTGGACTGAAATTATTTAGAACTGTGGGGTCTAGACTTGGCCCTCTGAGCAGAGGATGAATCACTGCATGCCTAAAACAGGCTGGAACATAGCCTGAGATGAGGCAGCTGGTAATAATGGAAAGAATTGTGGGGCCCACAATGCCAAAAAAAAGCTATTTAAGAAGCTGTGAGGGAACAATGTCAAGGGGGCAGGTTGTGGTCTTCATATAATAAACCAGCTCCATCAGGAGAGAGAGAGACACCGGCTCACACTGATTTAGGACTGCAGTATAGCACATAAGAGAAACAGAAGGATCACGAAATAAGACAATGAGATGCGCAATCTAATATCAGCAATCTTGCCAACTGAAACGTAAGACCACGCACAAGGTTTGAAAACTTGACATGGCATAAAAGTGGCATAAAACACAATGGGCCTGTGATCACACAGATCAGAGTCGCAGAGTTTAACATTACAGATGGGAAAGCCAGAAGATAAAACAAGATCAAGTGTGTCACCACATTTGTGCGTAGGGCCACTGACTAATTGAACAAGATTAAACAAGTCAAAAATCGTAAAAAATTTCCAACCAGACATCTAGTGAGACATGAGTATTAAAATCACCATGAACCAATATTCTATCCCTTCTAGGCATAGTTGAGGTCAAGAAATCAGCAAATTCTTGAATAAGAAGTAGTCTTATTTAGCCTTAATAGTCCTTGTTTAGTTGTTTAGGAGGTCTACACATCACGGCACAAAGCACCTGGTTAGGCAATTCCACTTTATTTTGCTGCTCCGTGAAACTGGAGTATTCATCGACAGTCGATAGACGACACAGGAAATGGCTTCTAAATATAGAGGCCAGTCCCCCACCACGACCAGCAGGCCTGTGGGAGCAGAAAAAGTAGCAATCAGTGGGAGAACGTTCAGAAAGAGGGCTCGGTCTACCAACATTCAACCAAGGCTCGGTCACAAATAAAACAAATCCAGTCCACGGGATACAAAGAAATCATTCATGATGAAAGCCTTGTTAGAGAGCGATCTGGCCTTAACCAGGGGCCATCTTGACCGCGGCAGATTTCGCTGACCGGCCGGTGAGGCACGTTTCAGAGGGTGGAGGCTCCGAAGGCCCGCCCCACCGCCGCCGGGACAGGCGACCCGAACGGCCAGCCGTTGGACAGAGACAAAAACCAGGAAATAGCGCACAACACAGGAGACTAAATTACGTTACATTTATTTAGCAGACGCTTTCATCCAAAGCGACGTACAAAAAGTGCATATCACGGTCATTGGATACAACTACAAAACACGGGTTCGATAAGATACGATACTCATACTGAACTGTGTTCTCAGCCAAGAACACAGTTCAGTTCACACAGTGAACAGTTATTCCGACCAAACGTGTGCCAAGCCAGATGAGGGAGAAGAACAAGCTACAACATTACGACCATAGTACAAAAATTACCAAAAAGTTCTGGAATAGGGGTACAGGTAACATGAGTGTCATAAGGGGGGGGGGGGGGTGGGGGGGGATTTAAATGATCATGAGAAGCAGGATACGGGACAGCCGGCCCAGCGGGAGCTCAGTGACTAAAGTGGGGCCAAGTGGATTACATGGAATATTAATTTGCATAAAGGGGCGGAGCTCCACCACGGCGGCGGTATTTCCGCTGAACGGCGTCAGTGTTACCGTAAGTCCTGTAAATGATCTGCCCCTTAAAAAGCTCATTATCCATGTGTTCCGCACATGGTCAGTTAACTCTCGCCTCGCTCTTCGCCAGAAGAGAAGGGAGTTGCTCAGCGAAACCACTGTATAAATAATAATAATAATAATAATAATAATAATAATGATGTTGGAGTGCTTTCACATGAGGAATAAAGGCTTCACAGAACTCTCTCCCCGTCATGTGGCGCGACCTGGCCACGCCCAGCAGGAAGCTCATCAGCCGAATGGATGGGTGGACTGGGATAATATTACACGCCCGCTTAAATTCAGCACTAAAAAAACATGGGGTCAGAGCAGGTGAGAGAGGCACATTGCTTCCAGGAATGTCGTCCTGCCCCGTCCCGCCCCGTCCCGCTCCGCCCCGTCCCTCGCGTCCTGGCCCACAGCCCGCTCCGCTTCACTCCGTGTTTCCTGTACAGAACCCCAGGCCCGACTTCCCTGTAAATGCCCGTGACAGACTCCTGTTTTTAGTCTGCATCTCATTTCCTGTTCTTTGTCCCCTGGTAACCCGTAGTTTCCAGGATGACAGGAATGCAGATTTCTGTCCCAGTCAGACGTACTACTGTATCTGCGAGCGTGTGATCTCAGAAACACTTTTACGGACTTTCACCTTCACTGGGGTCGGCAAAGTGAGGATTAGGTGAAATCGGTTTAATTTTCTGAATCCTGCTGTTTTAACCGCTGACACCCTCGTTTGAGGTCCAGCATTCTGGATACCGAACACAAAGGCATCAACAACCCCTCACTTATCCAACACGTAAAATAAATGCAGTGGATTTAATTGGTTAAAATTATTGAATTAAATGTTCATTAAATCGCAAAATTTGTTGCTAGGCACGGCTACCTGTTGGATCAACCAAAACATACAACTCACAACCAGATTAAAATTAAGAAATGTATTAAGTTACAACAAATAGCCACATCTAATCTAAAGATGAGGTTCAACTACCTTAAAAAAACAAATGTTACAGACATGGACAGGTTACAAACCACAGCTTTCTCCCAAAATAGTCCTATACGAAACCAAGATCAAAGTCCAGATATGAAAAGACAAGCTAATATTCCAAAAACCAGGGATGAAAATGTACAACATCTCTGATGCAAGCTTCAGATTCCTCAGAGGACAACAGCAGATATTTGCCCCAGAATGTCCACCGCAACCCCCCCACCCCCACAAACTACTTTCTTCCTCCTGACTCCTGAAAATATTTTCCATGTAACAAAACCCAATCGTACCACGTTGGCTTCCGCCTGAAACTGGAACCGCTTCCATAAAAAATGTAGATTTCAACTGTTCAATGTCATCAACAACCGGTACTGATACAGACATGAAGATTTTCACTTAGTGATTTCATTACATTACATTACAGGCATTTGGCAGACGCTCTTATCCAGAGCGACGTACAACAAAGTGTATAACCATAACCAGGAACAAGTATGACGAAAACCCTAGAGAGAAGTACCGGTCCAAGTACAGGGAACAACCGCATAGTTCAACTTGGACCCTGATGGTTAAACTGATTAACACTAACAACGAGAACAGCAACAACGCAATCTATGGAAAAATAAAAATAAATAAAAATACAATTAGTCGTTAAGACAGGCGCATCAACTAAGTCACCTATGAAACAGCTGCCTAGTTACAACCCTAAGTTTAGTCATTTACAGGGGGGAAGGGAGGGATGGGGAGAGGTGCAGCCTGAAGAGGTGGGTCTTCAGTCGTCGTTTGAAATAGGTCACAGTCTCAGCTGTTCTGACCTCCACAGGGAGGTCATTCCACCATCGTGGGGCCAGAACAGACAGGAGACGTGTTCTGGAAGTGCAGGTGCGAAGAGGGGGAGGTGCTAGGCGTCCTGATCACAGATGGAATATCAATATCACAGATTGACTTCAGCCTTCACCAAAAGGCACGTTCTCCAGGTCACCCCAGTCAGAAGACCTCTGGAGTGACTCTACTGGCCCAAGGATGTTTACTCTGATGCCTGTGGGGCGGAGAGCAGGTAGAGAGAAAACAGATTTGCCCAATCAAATTATATTGTCGGTTTCTCAAAGGTGATAATCTCAGAACTAGATATCTGACATTTCCTCTCTTGAAAAGAAAAAGTGAAGACACGTGCAAAAAGCTCACCACAAAAAAAAAACAACAAAAAAAAAGATGGTACAAGGTGGTATGACCATTAGAACATTGCTCTAAAAAAGCACTCATTCTGACATTTGTGATGCACTTAAATGGTAGCAACAAAACAACTGAACTAACAGTTCACCTTCCTCCATCTTTAAACATAGAATCCATGTCAGATTTGAACAGTCCCACTGTGACCTGCTGACCAGAAAATGTATGGAAACACTGGTTGAAATCCCAAAACAATAAGGCCATGGGGCAGAGTCATCAAGAGTATCTCTCCCAGGAGTGCCTCTCCTAGACACTCTTCAGCGTCGCTGTTTGTGACGCGCTGGTGCCAGTCTCTTCCTTCGTCTGCGTCAGGGTATCTGGACTCTGGGAAAGGGAAAAGACAATCCCTGGACTTCCCAGAACAACATGCAGTGCTTTTCCCCCGTTAACGCAGTATTTATGTGCACCGAAAGGCAGCTCATTTCCAACGGGGTCCTGACCAAATCCTGCCCCCGTCGCCGGGGACAAAAGCCAGACTACCCCGGAGGTAGCGAGGTGTGGGCTCAGGTCTCTCAGCTGCCAAGTGTTGAGGCGCCAAATTCCCAGAATCCTCTTCGGCTCGTGTAGCCAGAGGTTCACTCGGGCCCGGGGGGGCTTGGGGGGGGGGGGGGACTGCAGGCAGCAGTCGTTCTGGCCAGCTCCCAGTGTCAGGGCGTGCATCCAGCAGCACTTGCGTCTGTTGGGGGGCCTTTCAGGGGGGATGGCAGGCAGGAGAGAACTGCTGGATTTGAGGGCCTTTTACTCCACTGCAGCAGCATGTGAAAAGGGGACAGCAGCACTGCGTGCGTTGAGCGGAATCAGTCCTTTTAGGGGAACTCTCTCGACTGGGTTCACAGGCCTCAGGATTGCCAGTCCAGTGACTCCCAGGCACAGGGCAGACAAGTCCACAGTTTCACACAGCAGTTTTGGGGGGGGGGGGCGCCTATGCTCGGAGGAGAGCCTGTTTCTCAACGGCGGTGATCGAAGAATGAGACATCAGACAGCGGTTTAAATTCCGCAGCCCTCATGGAACAGCCGGAGGGATCGAGCCGGCCCAAGTGGGCGCGTTCGACACTCTCCACCTCTTCTCCCTCCATCCCGCTTCCTCTTTCCGCTCCCTCCCACTCTTCCCATAACATCCCTCGTTCCCCAGCCGCCCTCTCTTTCTTTCGTTATTACATTACATTACATTATAGGCATTTAGCAGACGCTCTTATCCAGAGCGACTTACACAACTTTTTACATAGCATTTTTTTACATTGTATCCATTTATACAGCTGGATATATACTGAAGCAATTTCGGTTAAGTACCTTGCTCAAGGGTACAACGGCAGAGTCCTACCCGGGAATTGAACCTGCGACCTTTCGGTTACAAGCCCAGTTCCTTACCCACTGCGCCACACTCCGTCCGACACTTTCGCACGGAATGGTAACGGGGTACACCAGGGGCGGGACACCCGCACGTGCACCCCTCAAAAATGGGAGTGGGGGCCATGCAGCAGAAGGTGGGGGTTCCCCCAAGAACCCGAATACCCCCGTCCCCTCTTTCCCCTCATTTCACCTCGCTCTTCATCCGGCGCCCATGCCCCGCCCCCTTCCCCAGGCACTAGGCACTCAACAGCACCAATGTGTGCGGTTCACTGGCAGACAGGGCCCTGCTGTAGAGGAGTGCCCATTGTGTGCGCACAAAGAACACCCCCCCCAAAAAAACACAAACGAGTTACGCAATGATTACTGGCTGCTTCCCAACCTTGCCCTCTAGTAGTGTGATTGTGTCTTACTCTGCAGTTATACAGTAGAGAGAGAGGGGGGGAGAGGGGGCGAGAGAAAGGGGGGAGAGAGAGAGGGAGAGACAGAGAGGTGGGAGAGGCAGAGAGGGGGGAGAGAGAGGTGGGAGGGGGGAGGGAGAGAGAGAGGGAGTGAGACAGAGGGGAGAGAGCAAGAAGGGAGAGGGAGAGAGAGTAGGGGAGACAGAAAGAGGGGAGGGAGTGAGAGGGACAGACAGACAGAGAGAGAGAATGGGGGAAGGGGTAGATGAACAGAATATACAATAGGAGGAAGAGAGAATGAGTGAAAGGGAAGGAGGAAGGTTGGACTGGAACAGAAAGTAGATTGAGGGAATGGGGGGATAATTTGGAGGGGTTTGAATGCCCTCCTCTGCCAGACATCATTGTGTGTTCCAAGAGAGAGAGAGAGAGAGAGAGAAACAATGCAGCAGGCTAGAGTCCCCCAATACACACCCTAACAAGCCCAAAACAAAACTTAAAAAGAAAAAAAAAAAGCACAATTGGAGTCGGTTTTGATGAATTGGTCACAATTCATAAAAACCGACTCTCCCAGCCCAAGAGACCCTGAGGCATCTCCAAGCCTGTAACACTGAGGCATAAAAATCCATCATGCCACCAGCATCAGCGCAACCCAGGCTCATGATGAACCAATGGTGATCCCCCCCAAAACTTCCTCCCCTCTTCAGTAATGCACAGGCTGCCTCTCACCAACACACACCACTGGGGGGGGGTACAGAAAATGCTGAGCTGCCACCCTGCTGTCACCCTGCTCTCCAAGGTCACCAGGCCCTGCAGCACTTCCTGCACAGGGAGGTACAGGATGGATGCCTTCCTGTAGGAGCCTCCCCACCCACACCAGTCTGGGCAAGCCCTCTCCCACCTTCCCAAGACAGGAGGCTCCATTGTACTCAAGAAACACACAGCACTCGATCCCGTGCTGTATCGTGCACACAGTCACGGCTACAGGGCAGTAGTCAGGCATGGCACAAAGCACAGGGCCGGAAATGCCCTGTAGCAAAGGCTGCATTCAGAATACAGCATGGCCTCGAGTGCTGTATTGCTTTTATAAAACGGGTACAACGTAGACATTAATTATTTTGTAGTTTTATTTCCTAAGCGAGGGTTTGTGTGTGGAGTGGTATTGCTCACAAGCTGGCCGACTGAATAAATGATACTGTACTGGACTCACAATTACCGTAGAACGCAGGCTCGGCCAATCAGCATCTAGGATCGAAACACGTTTTATTAAAAAAAAAAAAAACTTGATGGAATGCCTTGGTTTGCAGGGTTTGCAGTATGACTGTTCTTTAAGGATCATGGTGTCAAGATGTCGCTATAACCTGTTTGCAAGGCTCTTTGAAAACATTTTATAATCTGTGCACAGGAGCGCCACCAGTCACCAGTTCTGAGGGAGAGCAAAATCTTCAACCTTTTTTTGACAGCAAAGTCCAAACAGCTCACTGACAAGCTAACTAGCACTCCCCCCCAATCCTCAAACGAATCCTGGCGCACCTCGTAGAAATCTTGCCTCGTAGTTATTCCAGAAAGCCTTTTAAAAATCAGATGGCAAGCCGTCCACAATAGGAGCATGACCAATGGCTATTTGCTGCAGCCGTGAGCTCATCCAAAACCAATGGGCTATCCAGCTCCAGTCGCTGTGCTGGAACTAGCCTGAGGAGTCTGTCATGCACTACAGTATGTCTACATGTTCTGAACTGTTACCCTCTGCTTTATGCAGGAGAGCTGTGATTAAAACTCCACAGCTGCCTCACGCATGTCCCCCAGGTCACAAGTTAACTGGCCATCTGACTGGCAGAGGCAATGCATTCATTTTTTTACACCCCAACCCCCAACTGCTTTTCGAAATTTTAAAAAAGAACAAAGTAGTTGCACCAATTTTAATTTAAACCAAAAGATCTAGCCCACATGCAGGTGACCCCATATAGGGAGCGACTCTGCGCTGGATCTGGAGCTGATTCTGGCCCAAAGTCAGCACTGCTGGGCGCAGAACACTGGTTACAAGATCCAACCAAAAAGATAATGTTTGTCACCCCAGGTGAGGTGTATGTCCACTGTCACCATCAGCAGATTGACCTCACAAAGTTTCACGCTGCACAGGGGTACTAAGTCAAGGATGCCCACTCCCCCTCCATCTCTTTTTTTCAATTGTCATTGAACCTTTAGCAACTGCAATCCGTCAAAACTCAGACATCAAAGGATTTTCAAATCTCAAGATGGCCAATACAAGATCCTCCAAAGAACAAAAACTGTACACAAAGGGACTCAGTGAATCAGAAATCTGCACACATACCTCCATGCCATTCAGCACTGCACACCCGCTCAAGATTTTGGCAGGAAATCACTCATAAACTCTCACAACGCCTCAATCGTCCCCATGCCTGTGCCAATAGGAGACTTTTCACAAACCAACCTTTCTGGAAAAACCACTAGAATAATGAATCCTTAAATTCACACTTCTTGCCTGCGTACCAACCACTACATTACCACCAGTCATATAACGGTTTCTTTTTAACATGGTTTCATTTTAACACTCTCTGGCATGCACACTCTTGCACGCAGACACCCTCTGGCCATTTGCAGAAAAAAGAAGAGAATAAAGGGAAGGAACAAGAATTGTGAAAAACAAGCCCACAATTGCAAAGAAAAAACTAGATTCCAGAGAGATTAACTTGCAATTCCAGGAAATAATTGCAAGAAAAAAAGTCTGTGTGATGTTCTGTGTAAGGACCCACACGCAGACCAGGGAAATCCAAAAAACGTTGTCTTTAATCAGTCCGAGGTTCGAAGCCAGGTAGTCAGAGAGAGGACGGTGCCGAATCGAGTTTCCAAAAGAATAGTGAAAAGACAGGCAAAAAATCAAAAACCAGGAGATCAGAATGGCTAAGGTACAAAGGGACAGGTAAAAGAGAAGTCAAGGCAAAGCGAAGGTCAAACCAGAAGCAAACAAAACCAAAAGGGGCAGGCAAACTCGAAGTCGGGCAAAGGGGTGTCGCAATTTCCGAGAAATAGTTGCAGTTAAGCCAACATTATTTTCCTGTGGCGGCTCCATATAGAGGGGAACAGAAAGAAGGGAGGGAGGGAAGGGGGGGAGGAGAGAGAGAGAGAGAGAGAGAGAGCTGTGATATCAGTATTAGAATTAAAGTATTTCCTCTCTCATTTCATCGTGAGAGAGGAAGAGTCTGCTGATATCCAGCCTGCTCACACGATGCATTAAACAGATCATGCATGGTGTTAGCCAAAGGCTAACTCTTCTTTTCTTGAGCCCTCTACCCATCTTTGATGCAAAATGTTATAGTGATTATATGGAATTGCGTTCTGAATGCACTCGAGCTTAATTTGATTATTTGTGTAGATGTAATGAAGAGAACTCGATAATATATTTACATATTTTCTTTATGGACCAATGTAGGCCATTACTGTAATTTCACACCAGAATCTGAGACGGTTTTCTTTTCATTCATTATTGTGCTTGTTGCCAGCTGACCTTAAAAAAGACGAACTCTTCTATGAACCTTAATACATTCTGAACGTTTGGTTTTTTCCCCCACGAAATCTGTGGTCTGCTGGTGCCCTCGATCTCCAGTTCAGTTCTGTTTGCTTGGGAGGTTTCATGCGATAAACACGATATCCCATTTGGATAAAAAAATGGCCGTTCAGTTTACTATTGAGATTTGTATTCGGAATTAAGCGACGCGCGCATGCCGTACAGGCGCTGTTGCGTAAGCACAGGGTAGCGCCGGCTAAACGGGCGCGGCGCGCTTAGGTGGAATTCTTCGACAGTTTGGAGCGCGCGATGTCCGCACGATCCACGTATTGTTTGCTTGAAGTCCTCATTTCACCTGTGTACACACAACGTATAACATCATGCATTCAGACCATTGATTCCTGATTTGCAAAGCAGAATTTCTTATACTGGGCTTCTTCCATAGCTGATGTCTTCTTTTTTCATATATGTTTGCAGAGCATGGCAGCTTTATTAAATGCATTTATTTGATAGTATACCTTCTTGCTACAATACGAATTGTTAGATGAATATTTTTTTAAATGTAAAATTACTACGCTCAGAATTAAACTGGGTGTGTAAAAGCTCAGACGTCTTCTATCAAAATGTAACCCTTCAGACGTATTTGAGGCATCTCTTGGTGTGCAGAGCCTTCTATATTCTTTGTTAGATTAACATTAGTGATTATAAAAGGACCTCTATGCCTTCTTGAAATCGCAGTTTTGTATTCCAGGGACTAACACCGGAGTTGTCCACTAAGGTCCGTTGCTAAGAGGGTCCACTAAGCGATTGTAATGTAACGATATCACTCTGGCTATGGTTTAAAGCAAAATGCACTTAAGCAGCGATGTTATTCCAAAACTGTCGGAATGTTCCAGATAAATTTGCTATTTTTGCTGTATACTTCAAGAATTTGGATTTGAGCTCAAAAGATGAATACCAAACAAAAGTACAATCAGCTTTTATTTTGTGGCATTTATATGTTAACATATTATTCAGCGTTACGACACACAAGCGGCACCAATACGCCCAGTTATTTACAACGGGGCTAACGTATATTCAATGCACAAGCTTTGTCCCACGGCTACTCACGTGAATGGGCATCCATCCCCACTTCCTGCAGAAGAAATCCTCCAAATTTAGCCATTGATACCCTAAAACGAACGCTGTAAATCAGTCTGGTCAGTCGTGGGAAAATGTCATCCGTCAGGGGGAAAAGACAAGATGCCATAACCAAAAAGTGCACAGGAATAAAAGATGCACAGGTGTTATAAAAGATAAACTAACATGAAGACCAGAGAGCTGTCTTTGGGAGAAAAGCAAGCCATTGCACAAGCATTGGGGATAGCTTGTACGACAACCTGGAATGTCCTGAAAAGGAAAGAAACCGCTGGCGTACTGAGCAACAGATATTGAACAGGTCGACCAAGGAAAACAACAGCAGTTGATGACAGAAACATTGTGAAAGCTGTGAAGAAAAACTTCAAAACATCAGTCAGTGACATCACAAACTATGACCACAGGACAGGGTGAAGGTATCTCAATCAACTGTTCGAAGAAGACTTAGAGAGCAGCAATATAGAGGCTATACCACAAAATGCAAACCACTCATCAGTAGTAAGAATCGGAAGACGAGATTACAATTTGCAAAGAAGTACAGTGGAGAAAGAAGGGATCTGCTCATGATCCAAAACATATAGCTCATCTGTGAAGCACGGTGGAGGAAGTGTCATGGCTTGGGCTTGCATGGCTGCTTCTGGAGTAGGCTCACTAATCTTTATTGATGATGTAACTCATGATGGTAGCAGCAGGATGAATTCAGAAGTCTACAAAAACATTCTGTCTGCCAACTTATGGAGAAATGCGTCCAAACTAATTGGAAGGAACGTCATCATGCAGCAAGACAATGACCCAAAACACACTGCCAACACAACAAAGGATTTCATTAGGGAGAAAAAGTGGAAGGGAAAAACCCCCTGAAACAAACAACAACTGAAAGAGGCTGCAGTAAAAGCCTGGAAAAGCATCACAAAAGAAGAATGCAACAGTTTGGTGATGTCAATGGGTCACAGGCTTGATGCAGTTACTGCAAGCAAGAGATATGCTACCAAATATTAAGTGTTATTTGCTTTCATTTACTTAAATATTCTCTGTTCCAATACTTTTGCTCACCTAAAAAGTGGGTGGTCTGATGCCAAAGGTGCTATGTTCTAAGTAGTTTAACACATCTAAGTGTAAATACCATGAAATAAAAGCTGAAATTCTGAACTCTTGTCTCATGTTCATCTTTTTATCTCAACCCAAAATGTATTCAGTGTATTGCAAAAACAAAGGAATTGGCCTTGCTGGTCCAATACTTCTGGAGGGGACTGTATATCAAGAGCAGCAGTCTGGACAGTCTTGAAAAAGAAAGAAACTGGTGGCGGATTCAGAAATAAACACTGTAAAGGTCAGCCAAGGAAGACAACAGCAGCTGATGACAGATAAATCCTAAGAGCTGTGAGAAAACCCCCACAACAATGCCCAGTGACATCACCAGCAGTCTTCAGAGGGCTGGGGTGAAAGATTCACAACACCGTACACAGAAGATTTCAAGAGCAGAATTATAGAGGCTACACAGCAGGATGCATACCTCTCTTCAGTAGCAAGAATTAAAAGGCCAGATTGGATTTTGCCAAAAAATAAAAACTTAATTTATCTTTCATACAATATTTTGCAGCCCAAATTACAGACAGAGAATGACTGCCAATAAAACACAATAGATAACAGTGATATAATGAAACAATTATAAAAGATTATATAAGGAACAAATGTAGTAAATAAAAGGTCAGTTTAAAAACCATGTGAATTCTAAAGCAATAAAACAACAAATAAAAACAAGAACCAACAAAACAGATGTGTAGGTAGAATATACAGGTGTGCCTTCTCAGGTTAAAGAGTGTTTGGACTATGCGCAACAGAAAAAAAAACGTTTTTTTCCGAGAAACCGAAATTTAAAAAAACATTCTTCAAAGGTGGTAAATCGAAACCTAACGGATAACTTTACGGGAAGCAGCAAATGTAGTAAATAAAAGGTCAGTTTAAAAACCATGTGAATTCTAAAGCAATAAAACAACAAATAAAAACAAGAACCAACAAAACAGATGTGTAGGTAGAATATACAGGTGTGCCTTCTCATGTTAAAGAGTGTTTGGACTATGCGCAACAGAAAAAAAACGTTTTTTTCCGAGAAACCGAAATTTAAAAAAACATTCTTCAAAGGTGGTAAATCGAAACCTAACGGATAACTTTACGGGAAGTAGTTCCTTATATGTAGAAGCGTACTCCGGGCACGCCCTCGTGGCAACGGGTCCGTGACTGAAAAACATTGAACCCGACTAGCTCGCCCAACAGTTTCTTGTGGAACGTGAACGAACAGGACTCCTGACAACTTGCGCCCAGCTCAGCGCGGGATCACTTTAAAAGACGGAGACCATGCAGTACCCATCGGAGTGCGTGCCAATGCAGCCCAACACCTACGAGCGACTGAAAGATCCCCGGGATGCGGCGATGATCAACGATGCGTCGCCGCGGATAATGGTGGCACCGATTCCGCCTCCTCGGGACCACATTGTGTGGTCCCTGTTCAACTTTTTCTACATGAACGCGTTCTGCCTCGGCTTTGTGGCTCTTTATTTCTCGATTAAGGTGAGCCCGACCGAATGCCACCCCGTTTCTTTTAAATATTTAATGCTGTTCATTTTTTTTTCTTAACTTGCACTCTTTCAAAACTCTACGTTGTCATTCGATGCCCCCACCATCAGACCCCACCCACAATTGGGAATTAAACTGGTTCTGCCCGTGGATTACCGATTGCGCATTTTAAAATCAAGGGGTAAAACGCCGTACTATGTATTATTGCCCTCGAAGACCCACTGGCTGTGCAATAATTAATTATGACTCCGAATTTGTCAGTGAAAGAAGTTGATTAAATAGTTACCGCCTGTTTTCTAGGGTCTTCTAATGTGGAAAGAAAAGTTAGCGCACGTTATGTGCCCAGTTGCAAGGGTGAACAGCTTCGGTATGACGCGTTATGGCTTTGGAAACATCTTTCAGACAATCACATTAATTTACTGGATGGCTGACAGCGCAGATCAACGTGCTTATCTTTAAGAGCTTTACGTGGTTAAAAACAAAAAAGAAATGATGCATGTAGAATGAATAAACACGTAGATCATTCAAAAGCATAGCCAATTCACTACGAAACAGGTAATGACAGTAAAAGCCGCGTTTCCACCGCAGGAACTTTACCCCGGAACTAGGAACCTTTTGAGGAACTCAGTGCGTTGTGACCGCAGGAACTAGGGTCTAAATTAAGTTCCGGGGTCTTTATTTTATCCCCAAAAACGTCCCTGCTCGGGGGGGGTAGTACTTTCCAAAAGTACCGGAACCTTTGGGGTGGGGCGCAAGCGCTGAAAATTTCTGATTGGTCAACTACTTGCAGTGTTTTATTTCAACCGCCATGTTTAAAAATCTGCAGTCGCAAACCGATTTATTTTCATAATAACTTCAAATCAAACTTGTATGTTAAGCCACGTTTCCACCAAAATTACCCGTAACTTTTAGTCCCAGGAACTACTTTACCAGGAACTAAAAGGTTCCTTCAGCCCATGGTTGTCTGCGTTTCCACCGCGGTCTAAAGTCCCTCGAAGATTAGACAAATTAGCCCACTGACATATGAAAAAGCGACGTTGTCCTCGGTCCATCTGTCATATGATTTCTTTTGTAACCCCATACTACCACCGAAGTAGCCTACATTATTTTCTAATAACCGGGACAGCCCGGAGGGGTTTATTCCACTTATATAAAACGGGTTACCAACAATGACTATATATGGTTACTTTTGTATTTATTGATTTTTATCGATTTAATCACCTGGAATTGAAATATTCAGGTAATTGAAATATTCTGCGTAATTCACATTGGTGATACAGTAAAAGCAAACTGGAAATCACCTTCCGCACTTTTTGTCAGGGTAAAATAACAGGTTAATTCTAGTAATCGTCCCTTTAGCTTTTTCAGACTGCCGTAATTTTACTCTGCCATTCTTCAATTCCACAAAAAGACCAGGAAGACTATGGACTATTTATGGTGCATGGTTCGCATCTGGAGGGCACACTTCGCTGCTTGGCTAGCAGTAACTTCGAAGGAAAGCAAACGGTGGCTGTACCACTGCTAATTTAAATTTTCACGCAAGTCCGAGTTTTCGTTCTATTCTTGTCATTTTGCGATTAGCCTATATGGAATTGACGATGAGAAAGTAATCAAACAGCAAATTGTTTACAACGTGTGCATGTTTTCTGCTGTTGTTGCCAGTTATATTGGAAATGTGAATGCATTCTGTCGCCTCGGATGTCAAGACATGAAAGTGAATGTTCGCATAAAACATAATGAATGTGTTTGAGAGGATTTATAAAACAGTTACAATCTGACTATTGGCCTGTTATATCCTATTTGTTGCATAACAACGGTCCAAGTTCAACTACCAACGACAGTTTTGCTTGACAACGGTAAAATATGCCCAAACGGCTGCAGAAGAATATTTCAATTCCAGGTGATTAAATCGATAAAAATCAATAAATACAAAAGTAACCATATATAGTCATTGTTGGTAACCCGTTGTATATAAGTGGAATAAACCCCTCCGGGCTGTCCCGGTTATTAGAAAATAATGTAGGCTACTTCGGTGGTAGTATGGGGTTACAGAAGAAATCATATGACAGATGGACCGACGACAACGTCACTTTTTCATACGTCAGTGGGCTAATTTGCCTAATCTTCGCGGGACTTTAGACCGCGGTGGAAACGCAGACAACAATGGGCTGAAGGAACCTTAAAATGTCCAGTGTTAAATCAACTCTTACAGAGTGCACATGGTCCCGCTCCCGCTCTGGTCCAGAGTGGGACCATGTGCACTCCGTTAGAGTTTAATGAACACTAGACATTATGCTGTATACTTTAAAAACAGCAGTAAATGCTTCAATTGAAGACAGCATCTCGTGTTTGGCCGGTTCTTGAAAACATCCACTGGAAACGATTCCATCAGTGGAGTTCTAGTGGCATGTTTTTTTGTGTGTGTGTGTGGGGGGGGGGGGGTGTGGCCGGTGTTGAACTGCATACTTGGAGCGTGAGCAATAAGTCCCTAACATTTCTTTCTCTCAGTCCAGAGACCGGAAGGTGGTGGGCGACTTGGAAGGGGCGCGAGAATACGCCTCCACCGCGCGCTGCCTCAACATTGTGGCGCTCTGTCTCACCCTGCTGTTCGTAATCGTCATCGTCGTCCTGCTGGCTGCGGGCGCCATCGCCCTCCAGGAAAACATCAAACACATGATGAACGATCGGCATTAGCCGACACGATCACGTGGTTCTTTCCTTGCTTGCATCTTTTTTTCTGGAACGTCCTCTGTGGATTCTGATTTAAAACCATTATATCCCTGATATGAATTTCTATTTTTCGTATGCACTCATCTTGGTTACATTAAAAAAACAACCTAATCCTGTCTTCTTATGCAATAGAGAACTACAGTGGCACATTTTTATATAATTTTGTTGTTTAAACTAGATATGTATAGGCCTACAATATTTTTTGTATATCATATATTAAAGTATTGTTAAAAAAAAAAAAAAATCTAATAAAGTAAGTATGACTACTGTCCTGATTTCAGAGTATTTTTCACAGTATTTTTGTAAACCTGGTGCTAAGCAGTGTTCTCAGAATGGCTGTTTTACCAGTCCGCCTCACGCAATGCTGATGCTGCCTCATACAAAGTGCACGGTTACGACCAACAAGTATGCTGAACGACTGGCCCACCCTGTAAGACACTTGTTCACCGGCAGCTGGTGCTCCGTTTTGCCTGGATACTGAATATAACATTAAGGTAATATAATTACGAGAACAGGCCATTCAGCCCAACAATATATCCAGAACATGTCCGTGTTCTGTTATCACGCTGATCCCACTGATCGTTAAGGTTCTGTCAGATTAAGATGGTCCAGAGTAGAGAATCGCTAAAATGAATCCATGGTTCCCAAGTATCTTAATTTTGATAAGAGGCCTGACGATTTCAGGGTTCTTCTAACTGAAAGTCTCGCTCCAGGATGTACGCGAAGCCTTTCCTCTTCCACGACGGTTAACCACATACTTCCGTCCATTTCGTGGTTTTCAGCAGGCGAGTCGGCAAAGTCGGGGGGGGTGGGGGGGGGGGTTAGATTAGATTCAACTTTATTGTCATTGCACAGAGTACACGTACTGAGACAACAAAATGCAGTTAGCATCTAACCAGAAGTGCAAAAGAAGCAGTAAAGTGCAGCAAGGTGTATGTACATATGTAATATAAATATAGAATATGGAATGAAAAGCTAAGGTATATACAGTATGAAAGTGAATAAATATGAATACAATACAATGTGGTATAAACAGTATAGACAGTTATAAACAGTATAGACAGTGGATAGGTATAAATATGATAAATATATTATCAGGATGTTGAACAATTTCTTGACTCCCTGAACGGCCCGAATCCAGTAAAAAAAAAACCTGTCTTTACAGACATAAATAAGGCTGCGCTTTCGTTTTGAGACAAACGTGACAAGAGGAACTAATTTAAGGTTTACGGGTTTCATTTAAGTACGTCTTTGGATCAGTCTTGCAAATTGCAACGCCCGAAGCGATGAAGTCACCCGGTGTCGCATGCAAAACTCCAAAAGAATCCGAAACGTGGAGAGGTTTTCAACGAAACAAAGAGGTGGAAAGAAGGTTACACCGTAATATGTCCAGTGTTAATTCAACTCTAACGGATAAGATTTGGTCCAAAGTGGGACCAAATGTTATCTGATAAAGTAGAAGTAACACTGGAGGTTTCGCTGTGTAGATGCCTTTCAGTTTAAATAACATGTTTTAAAAAAAAGTTTAAAAAACACTTACTTGCATGTTTATGTAGTACCTGAAATACCCAGTGACAACAGTACAGTGCTTAGAAATTAACTGTCCTCAATGCATTTCATGAAGAGAGTAGTCTACATATTTAACATATATTTCGAATTTTTTGCACAGTTCGTGTTCAAGCGATTAAACGTTTGCTTAACTGGGGAATGTGCGGCTTTGTGCGCTTATATTTTACGATACTTTTATTTTGTATTTATCACCGACGTATGCCACACGTCAAAATTATGTCATCCACTTTTCGTTATGCACAGCTATTCCGCCAGGGGGCAGTATTGGATAATGAAAACCTCGACCTTCGGCATTGTAAATACAGAAATTTGAACTGTATGGGCTATTTCTACTTGTCCATCTACGGGGAGATCCCACTGAGTTATAAAATCTGGATGAAATAATTGCTCCGTTTCAAGTAAAAACTGCGTTGTAGAATATATAATTGACACACAGATTGGCATTTGAAGTTGCTCACAAAAATATTTTAAAAGATGTGAATTCACCTGGGATTGCATGTTAAGTTTTGTTTACTAACTTTAGGTATTTTACGGGATAATATCCCTTAAAATCATGCAATGGAATAACTAACAGCCTATACCATTACATTTGGATATGAAGAGAAAGAGAACACTATTGGTTGTTCTGTTACATTATGTATAATCAGTGGTGGTGCTATGGGGGGGTTAGGACATAAGAGTTAGGGTTGTGGTTAAGGGGGGGGTTGTACATTGTACAATAAAAAAATAATTGCAATTTTCAGCACCTCCATAAACACCACCAGAAGAGTTATGTTGTTTCCTTCGCCCGTGAGTAAGAAATGAGACCCCACTTCACTGATTCTGATGACTATCATTACGGTAGCGCCTAAATAAAGTTTACCATCCTTTCAAATTTACTTTGTTTCTTTCTCTCTATCTGACTTTCTTCTACTACCTGTGTTTTGTAGTTGTTTCAATGACCTTTGGTATGCACTTATTGTACGTCAAAATTACGTCATTACGATAAATTAAATTATGACAAATTATAACTATACAGGCTAGCTATCGTATCACTGTCTCTCGTGAAATGAACGTGGCGCTCACAAAACATGGGACTAAAGTCACATGTGAACTGGGTTCACCCGGCCCGTCAGCTTCCCATTTAAATTCACACTGAGAAATGAATCCCCAGTTTGAGAGGTCAGACCCAGGCGTGCGTCCCGTTCTTCCCGGTCGCCATGGCAGCCAGCGGAATCGGCGCGTCGCCCCTGGCCGCTGCGCCCAGCGAGCGAAGCAAAAACAAACGCCCAGCGCGGAGCCCGGCTCGGCTCGACCGCTCCGACATTACCCCCTTCTGAGAACCCTTAACCGCATAATGACAGACCAGCCGTCCCGACCCAGCTGGGCCTTGGGCGTCGCCGCCCTCTCCTCTCCTCTCCTCCCGGGGTATAAAACGGCCCGCGCGGGGAGTGCGGCGCAGAACAGACGGCAGCGCGAACACGCGGAGCTTCACACAGCAGCGAGCGCACGGAGGAACGCACCTCACGCCAGGATGGACAACGCCACGTACAGCTACCCGACGGACTGCACGCCGCTCACCGGCTGCAAGGCGGCGCGGAAACCGGGCGGCTCCACCGCCGTCAACATGGGCCACGCGGGGGGCAAGGCGCCCCGGGACTACCTGCTCTGGTCCCTCTGCAACACCCTGTACGTCAACTTCTGCTGCCTGGGCTTCATGGCCCTCATCTACTCAGTGAAGGTGAGCGTCGTTCCGTCCGTCTGTCCGTCTGTCCATCGTTCCGTCTGTCTCCCACATTGGCAGGGTCGGCCCAAGGTTTCTGTTTCAGTCGAAAACCGCCCCCCAAGCCTCAGCCAGCATGATTTGGCACCAATAGAAATATATTTAGATTAATGAAAAAGCCATTGTCTTAGGGAACACAATTGTTTATTTTAAAAAATATATATTTATATATATATATTGGAGGGAGGGGGCCCCAAACCAATCGCGGGGCCCTAATCAAACGTTTACTTTGTTTATTGGGTGGGGCCAGCCCTGCACATTGGACAAGAGTGCGGTGTTTTATTTCCTCTAAGGGACAGTCCGCTGCCCATACCCACAGCTCAAATGAGTTTGTGCGGAAGTTGATTCAGTTTAAAAACCCCTGCAAACTGAGAGTTCACACACACATAATGATGGCACGAGGAAATGCATTTTAGTTCCCCCTTGATTTAGTCTGACTGAGTGGATCTTGCTTGACAGCTGTCCGTATAGTTTGAAGGGCTGTTAAAAATGATTCATTAATATTACAGTACTACAAGTATGCACACACCTGTAGCTATATTCACTCCGTTGAAAAGGCGCCATCTACTTAATTCTCCTGATTGACAGAATCGCCTAAATTCTGACTGATCGGACCGTAGAAGGTGATGTACGATCGCTGCCGGCATTATGTGGAACGAGCCGCGAGGTCTGTGAGGTCTCCGCAGGTCTGCGAGGTCTGCGCGAGCCGCGAGGTCTGCGAGGTCTGCGCGAGCCGCAGGAATGCAGAGGCGGGAAGCGAACGCAGAGCGCGCAGTCGCTTGCCGGCTGCAGGAAGGCGCTTCCTCTCGTTACCGCGCTCAAATTAGAAACGGGCACCGCCTGCCCGGCTGGCCTGTGTAAAAATGGAATAATTGCCTGGTTGCGATCACAATGTTCGGAGAAGATTAGAGGCTCCGCATAAAGTCGTACACGCCGCCTATCATATAATGTACTACGCACATTACTTTTTGACACATTCATTTGAAATGTATTTGTAAAGTGATTGACCTTATATTGATTTATATTAAGATTTAATTTATTTAGTTTTCAATATTTATGACAAGGTCCATGGACAGTTAAAGATCTGAAAAAATCAGATGGAAGTTTTCTTCTCTTTAGGAACACTGTTTTCCAAATTTATTTAAATGATTCTGGTGATCTGCACATTAAGTACCTTGCTCAAGGGTACAACAGCAGTGTCCTAGTCTAGCCTAGTCTAGGCCCCAGACACAAACTGACCGGGCACATCTGAGGAAGTCAGCTCCCTTCCCATTGCCCGCAAAGTGAGGAAATTAGACCTGCTGGCAGCCATCTGATTGGCTGAACTTTGCATGATTTTAAATCTGAACAGAACATGTCTGCTTTTCCCTCCAGTTTGGAACGGGCCGATCGTATTTATCGGCACCAGCCGCCCCCGCCGGCACTATCCGTCCTGGGGAGAGCGCAGTCAGGCGCGTGCTCGCGTTCCGAACCGCGTGATGTCATCCGACGCGTCTTACCGCGCCGCGGTGTCGCTAATCGGGCGCGTGCAGACAAAGACGCTTCCCCTGCACGGTCAGATACTGTCAATCATCCCAGCTGCCCGAATTCCCTCCAATCCCTGGACGGGGCCAGAGCCCAAATGGCACAGTTAGCGAAATGATCGTATCCAGGCCAGAGTTTAAGGCGATCCTCACATTTAGAAACAATCTTTTAATTGTTTTTATTTTAAATGTTTCACAAATCCTGCTCAGAATTACTGGTCTTTAAATGAAGTGGAAGCTCCACCCTGTTCACTGAGCATGCCGTATTGCCAATCCACATATGGGACGTCCTGGCGAACCTGCAGCGTTTGCTGCTCAGTACTGGTGTTGGTCCAGGGTGATCTCTGCACTCACACAGTCATATTCACGTTGCAATGTGTGGATGCTCATATTTAACGATCCACTATTGGTCACTTCCATCTCCGCCAGATAGTACAAGATCAGTGGATTTGCTCAGAACCTGCTTATTCTGAACTGATTCCAGTGAGCAGTGGACTGAGAAGCCTGTGCAGATGGACAGAGTTTGTCCTCTTTGGCCAAACAAGGAGATTGAGTCTACTGAGATACCTGTCAGCACATCCATAGACGGCTCGGTCCAGACCTGGCGTAAGGAGTCAAAACCTTGTAGACAGGCATATTCATAGACAGCCCTGTCCAGACCAGGCGTCAGGACCTCGCAGACAGGCTGTCTGGGACAGGACAGTTTACACGCAATTCAAGACCACATTCAATTAAGCCTGCCGACTAATGACAGACAACCCTGTCATAAACTGCACTGATTCCTGCAGCCACCACTGGCCCAGTTACGCCTTCACAAGATCAGTCATTACATTACCTTACATTACAGGCATTTAGCAAACGCTCTTATCCAGAGCGACTTACACAACTTTTACATTGCATCCATTTATACAGCTGGATATATACTGAAGCAATGCAGGTTAAGTACCTTGCTCAAGGGTACAATGGCAGTGTCCTACCCGGGAATCAAACCTGGGAGCTTTACGTTACAAGACCAGCTCCTTACCCATCATGCTACACAGCCGCTCTGCGGGCATCGCTGCCGGTAGCTGGATGAGTTTACATGACCAGCAGACGGGTCTACAGACACAAAGCCTGGTCTCGGCCCCAGACACAAACTGACCGGGCACAGCCGAGGAAGTCAGCTCCCTTCCCATTGCCCGCGAAGGGAGGAAATTAGACCTGCTGGCAGCCATCCGATTGGCTGAACTTTGCATGATTTTAAATCTGAACAGAACACGTGTGCTTTTCCCTCCAGTTTGGAACGGGCCGATCGTATTTATCGGCGCCAGCCGCCGCCGCCAGCACTATGCGCTCTGGGGAGAGCGCAGTCAGGCGCGTGCTCGCGTTCCGAACCGCGTGATGTCATCCGACGCGTCTCACCGCGCCGCGGTGTTGCTAATCGGGCGCGTGCAGACAAGGACGCTTCCCCTGCACGGTCAGATACTGTCAATCATCCCAGCTGCCCAAATTCCCTCCAATCCCTGGACGAGGCCAGAGCCACAGGACACAGTTACACGGCGGGTGTTGATTCAGCTCTTAAAGAGCAGGTACTGGTCCAATAGGCAGGTATTGGTCCAATAGGCAGGTACTGGTCCAATAGGCAGGTACTGATCCAATAGGGACTAGTCCAAAAATGTACTCTAAACGGAGTCGATTTAACACTGGACATTTTACTGTGTGTGTATGTATCTGTGTGTGTGTGTGTGTGTGTGTGTGTGTGTGCCAACCCTGCCAGCCACAGACAGCACTGACACGGTTTGGACTCGTCACCGGACCGTACGGCTGGTCCCATAAGTTCTGCCCGTGGGACGCTGTGTCTGACGGCTCTCCTCCCCCCACCTCCCCCCACGCAGGCTCGGGACCAGAAGACCCTGGGGAACCTGAGGGGCGCTCAGGAGTGCTCGGACAAGGCCAAGTGGTACAACATCCTGGCGTCGGGCTGGAACCTGCTGATCCCGCTGCTGGCGCTGGTGCTGCTGGTGCTGCTGCTGGTCCACCTGGGCAGCGCCGAGGGCACCTACGACTTCTTCGGAGAGGACGGCTACCAGAGCTTCATGAAGCTGTTCAGCAGGTAGACCGGACGACCGGACGGACGGACGGACGGACGGACGGAGAGAAACAGGCAGAGCAGTGGTTAACCAGCTCACACCCCCTCCCACCCCCCTCCCCCCCCCCCTCCCCTCCCCCTCCCCAAGGACAACTCATTTTGTGTTTTCCTCTCTTTTTCTTTTTGTCTCTAATTATTAATTATTACTGTTGTAATTTTGTATCATTATTTTAATGAGTATTGTTATATTACTTCTACTTTCTCATGAATATTTTAAGTGTTTTACTGCCAGTGTGAAGGATCTAAAACAATCAAAACAATGTGATGAATAATAAAGCACTCGTATTACAGAAGTAGATTCACTATCGTTATTATTAATTATTAATGTTTTTGTTTTCAGCAATGAGTGTCGTCCAGGTTTCGGCTGCACACGCTCGTCACCTTCACACGGGTGTTTTAGGCACACTCTCATGTGCTCCCAGGACGAGAGCGTGGGGGAGAGGGGAACTGAAAAACCTCGGGGATGACTCCACCCTTTTTTCCTGAGGTTTTCCTCTTTGGACGTCCTCTGTGCTTCTCTCCACTGCTTCTGAAGCAGCTGTTCACCAGGGCGCTCAGCCTAAAAGTAGAATGTGTAATTTTGCACAAGCCACCCGTGTAAACATCCCCTAAAGTGCAGGGCAGGTCCGTCACAGAGAGAGGCGACTGCAAGCCACAGAGCCCAAGGCCAGGCCTCACAAACTCTCTGAAGACCCATTTTAGGTACAAGACTGCCCCGCCTTGCTGGTTACCGTGGAGATTCAGTTCCCGGCCCAATTGCGGGTGCTGGTGTGGGTGGGGTGAATCTTTAGCATGTGTTATTCTGTAACATATGCTTTGGAAATGACAGCAGGTTGCAAAGACTTGGTGGGGGGGGGGGGGCCGGGTTTGCCTGACTGTCTCTAGACATCCATCCCTCGTAAAAACCTCCAGAAAGCGCTCGAGGAAAGTTTTTTTTTTTGTTTGATTTGTACTGAAAGATGAGATACAGATCCTGAGATACAGGGCAAGCGGAGACAGGAACGACAATGTCTGCTTTGTCCTCTCTGCTCAGAAAGATAACGGCTTTCTGAAAAGTATTCAATCAGGCAACAAAGGGTGGGGGTTCACGTGGCCGGTGTTCAGCTGGATAAAGAAAGACTGAACACAGAGAGCGGTGTAGAGAGTGCAGCTGGGCAATACACAGGCACCACACAATAACTAGGATAAATAAACCAAAATTTTAACCACACAAGAAAAACAAAAGACACTTATGAGCTGAGTCAGAAAAAAGCAACACACAACTGCACCCCACACAATCACACAGTGCCACAGTTTGTCAGTACTGAGGTAGTGCCACAGTTTGTCAGTACTGAGTTAGTGCCATGGTTTGTCAGTACTGAGTCAGTCAGTGCCACAGTTTGTCAGTACTGAGTTAGTTCCACAGTCTGTCAGTACGGCGTTACTCAGTGCTACAGTTTGTCAGTACTGAGTTAGTCAGTAGGCTTTTTTGTGCCTCTCTTCCTCCAGGCTCCTCCCACATTGGGGCTGATATTTGCATGTTCCCAAATTACAGGCCCTGCTGCCAGTTTTCTCTTTTCTCCCAGAGCTGCAGCAGATGTGCCTGGGGGAAGATTAGAGGCCTGGGTTCGCCCGACTGGTTTGAAATTAAACTGGGAGCAGCTTTTCCTTCCTGGAACCTTTAAAGCAGCGGTCTGCCTCACCGGGGTGGGCTGCTGGTTACAGGCAGCGGTGACACACAGAAAGGGGCGGTTGGGTCACGTGACCAGGCGGGGGGGTGGGGGGGGTGGGGGGGGGTGGCTTGTGCACCTGCGGAGAGAGTTTCTCCTCTACAGGTGTTGCTAACTGAGCGAGTACTTCAAGCACTGGGTGTTTTTTTCAAAAAGGAGCAAGTTCAAGGTTTTGTTGCTTTAAACGATGCATTCAGGACATTACAACCTCTAACTGAGGGAAGAAAAAAAGCAACAAATATGCTAAAAATAACAACAACTAAAAACAAGAAGGAAATCAAGACATTGTATGGACTAGCTGATGACACTGCAATATTTCAATTTGTTTCGTAAGTCATACAAATGGGTACATCACGTTCATGTTTCACAATGTTTTGACTGTCAGATGTTCAGTACATGAAGTGAAAACTTTTTTCGGTGCAATCCTGAGCCTGTGTATCTGCTTTTGTCCACTGGGGGGCACTGCAGACAATGTAAAAAACCAACAATAGAATTCCAGGAGGGAATTAAGACATGATATTTACAACATATACTGTACACTTATGTGCAAAATGGACCCTTCCTCCTTACAGCAATGAAGAAAGAAAGAAATAAAGACAAGACAGCCAAAGCTTTTCATAAGACTGAAGAAAACAAAGCCATGCACTAAAAGCCACCTCTGATAAAGATATACTTCTGATGAACTTATAACACTAAGAATCTGATTATAGGAAAATACCTTTCTTGAGGTTAGCGGTGTGAGACTTGTGTTACACTAAAGATCTGGAAAGCAGCTGGACAGCTAATCGTCCTGAACAGAGCATCACACTGCAACTGAGAGACACAGTGAGTCTCAAAACTGGTTTCACTTTCTGGTCTTTTTGTTTGAGTTTCTCAAGAACGATAACACCACCGAGCAGGTGGTAATCCGCGGAGAGGAAGGGAGTCTTTGTGGTGAATGACAGGAAAGGTGTTGTGACATCAAGAGAGGCCCAAATGTTTATACCTGGAGTGTCCGTGATGCTGGGGGCAGCACACCTGAGTCAGCAGGTGGGGGCGCCTCAGATCCATACACTCATATAGGCTCTCACACCTTCGACAGGTTGAATGTCCAATCTCTAGTTCACCAGCTGGCCTTGTTCTGGGCCCCCAGGAAACTTCAAAGGGCTAGACCAGAGGCCCAGAGATAAGACACAGACAGCAGGCACTGGGGGACGGGGAGGGGGGTGGCAGGGGTAGCCATTAGAGGTGTAAATCTGTGTGTGTGTGTGTGTGTGTGTGTGTATGCGTGTGGTGGGTGTGTGTGCGTCAACAGGGGTGGTCTGGGAAACGTGCATGCTGGGATAGAATCCAGCACCCCCAGCGACCCTGACCAGGACAAGGGGGTATAGATAATGAATGGATAGTCTCTCCTCATATTAGCTCACGAAAAATTAAATAATAGCCAAAGCTAACCCTAACCCTAAACCTGTATTTAATTTTTGGTTGGCATCTTGGAGTCTTGCATCTAGCTCTGTCATTCTACATTTCATTGTGGGTCTCTCTGGAGTATTATGTTGTTTATTGGTTTTTGAACTTGGCTCTGCCTGTGTTCTTGGGATTACACTGGGAGAGCAACGTGTCTTTGTCTGTAACATTCATTGATTGTTAAGGTAGTTCGACCTTCATCTTTTGATTAGATGTCGAATATTTGTTTGTTGTAATGTTAATGCAGTTCTTAATTTTAATCTGGCTGTGAGTTGTACATTTTTCCTATTAATTATTAAAATATAATAATTTAAAAAAGAAATTAAATCTATTTTACATGTTGGATAAGTGAGCTGTTTTTACTGTTGATGTCTCATGTGCTCTGCATTCAGAGTGAAGAACATCAAACAAGGCCGTTAGCTGTTAAACTTGCTGGATTTAGAAACGGTCATTTTAAACCGATCCTCACTTCCCTGACATTACCGTGTTCTTTATCTTCCCATAATTATCCAGCTTGCCACATTCCAGTCTATCCAGTCTATCCACATTCATATATTTTTTCCCTCAACTTCTCCTCCACATTCATTATATGACCCTCAATTATTTTTCACGCATGAAACGCTTTTAGTTTCTCTCAGTCCGGGAAGTTATGTCTGAGGACCACGGCTCTGGCTCTTTCCAGGATTCCTATTTTGAGGTGACCTGTCCCAGTGGGGCCGCCCGCCCACTCTGCCCTGACCCCCTATACCCCCTACCCCAGAGCCCCCCCACCCCCCCCACCCCCACCCACTCCCCCTACGGTGGGCCCGTAGTCTGGCATTCCGAGAACGTGGACGGGTGAAGAGGTTATCCCACTGCAAATACACGGAGGGGTGGTGGGACGGCCCGGGACAGGAAGGATAGATTTAGGACCAGCATTGGCCATAAAGCTCTGGTGTCCACGGTTACGGTCGCCCTGTTGACCGTCCCACCGGCGGCACAGTCTGCGGTGTTTATGGCGCCCACAGCGCGGGGCGGTGGGATTTTGGGTGAAAGTCCGCCGCGAAGGAACAGAGGTGCGATGTCTGTGGTTTAGCGCAGATCAGTCGATTGTTTTAAACCTTTACGTACGTAAAATACGCTGCCAGTGGTGCGTCTGCTTTTGCTGGAAGGTGTCCATAACTTTTTCAGTGATTCGCAATTCAGAAGAAATGAGACAACACTTATAACCTTTGCTAACCTTTCAAACAAAAAATTAATGAATTATTCCATCAGTTCAACTGTCACCCTCTTGGTAGCACATAGGCTACTGCAGCACAACTTACAGACTGACGTTACATAATTTTTTATTTTAATTTTAGTTTAAAAGGGGGTAAATTACACTGATAGCCAAGCCTTAATTTACAGGCGAGCCCTTCACAAAAGAGAATGATGATAAAAAAAGTTCATAAGTAAAACACAAATAATAATAATAATAATAATAATGTCATGGTTCTGTGGTTTGTCTGCGTTTCCCTTTTTGGGCCGCCAGATGGTGGCACTTCAGTTTTTAGTTCTGTTCATTTACCCTGTTTAGTTGTATTATTGTTTTCAATTATTCAATTATTGTTTTTTGGTGTTTCCTCCTGAGAGTAGCTCCCTGTGTTTCTGCCCACGTTCCGTTTTTTCATGCTCTTGGATTCTTGGATTTTATTTGTTTCCTGTGTTTTCTTTGTGTTTTTTGAGAGTTGCCCTGCGAGGCCTTTTGTTCCCTGCCTTAGTTCTGTTTTGTAAAGTAAAGTCCTTGTTTCTATTTTCCGTTTGGAGTTTTGTGTTTTCCCCCTCACTCTGCATTTGGGTCCTAACCCCCCAGTACCGTGACAAATAATAATAATAAACATTTTATTTTACAAACTAATATATAATAATAAAAGTTCAATATTAAAAAATTAAACATTAAAAACAGGAACAATCATAGAATAAAAGTACATTGCTTCCTGTCTGAAATTCAGTGTCTAAGCAACAAGTGACTCTTCAGAAGTGTATCCAAGAGAGTCACAAACATACAGGCAAATTCACGAGAGACCGGCTTATGCATTAAATACGGGAACTGAATGTGCGGACGGTATGGTCTGGAGTTCAAAATCGATATTTTAGACATCACTGACATCACAATGTTGGATTGCTAATGAATGGCTATCAGGTAATCGGTTAAATACACACAAACTACTCAACTCCAGAGCACTAAACCATTATTAATATATAACAGCACAGACCAATTCACAGGAGGGAAGATGAAATACATCAGGGAGAAGTCTATACTAGTGTAATATTTGACTGAGGTTGCTCTTTAGACGCAGAGTATCCGTCGCTGGCTCACAGTAATGATAGCTAATATAAGGCAGACAAAGGTGACAGGTCTTAAATTAGCGTCTTTTACACAGAGATAATGTTCTCGTTAATTGCTTACACTTCATTCATTGACTTTAACGAACACTAATCTTGTGGTGATTACAGGGACACTTGACGCACACACGTATCCGTCAACCTCGTATTTAATTGTTAAGATATTTCAGTTTTTCAAATGTTTATATTTTGACTAACCTTTCTCTCCACGTTGTGTTGTTAAGCTGACCCCCTTAGTGGTCAAAGGTAGCGAAGATGGCCCATTTCAAACATTGCTGCAACAAAACAAAGTTTACCCAAATACTGCAAACTCGTGACCCCTCCCTTCCGGAAAAATACCGATGGTGTGCGCTTCAGTGTGCGCCGCGCGCTCGCTTATAAGCGGCGTGCAAACCTGTCGGACTTGACATCACTGGGTGTTTCCACGCACGAGAACATCGGCTGGCTCAAGCGCTTACTCAGATTCTCTTTACCTGAGCCTCTGCAACGCCGCCGCAAGTCCCACGCCAGTATGAACATGAGCAGGTATGGATTTACCCCGAGACGACGGTGATGTTTTGGTGTCCTTCATGTTAATCAAAGCATTCCTCATAATTTTAGCCGGGATACTGCTGGAAAAGTCCCGTTTATTACCTTTATACACAATACACCAGATGATCTTACTGTTGGCTACTATGTTTAAAAGTTAACGTACTCCGTGTTTTTTTTTTTTTTTTGTTTTTTTTTTGACAAATGGTGTATCTTACGTTCCACACATGGCTGTAGGTAACTTCACATTTTGATTGTCAATTCGCATATGGAATGTTACCTGAGGTCACAGATCTGGATGTACGGCATTCTCGTGTTTTTGTATGTTGAGAACAGATTTGCATCTTTGTATAAAACATACAACATAGCGTTTGGATGGAGTTTAGGTCAAAGGTGTTTCTTGCCGTTGTCGTTCCGTGTTTTGCACATGTAAGAGCTTTCTATGTGTGCTACCCCCAGAGATCACCTTGCGAAAGTGTGTTTGCAGCTACCGAGAAACAACGGCATCAACCGTACGCCAACTCAGTTGTCAGAATCAAAATACTACGGATGAACGTCGCAATTGTATTTCTTATTTGCGGTACGGTAGTAGGCTAAACATCATTTAAGTGGACGATTGCTTGCAATTAATACATTTCGACAGGATTTGGATTGAATTGAGTTGGTGACATAGATGAAGCATGGAAAAAGGGTGAGTGGAGGTTCCGTGGGAGTAATGAGTACTGAAATTAGCCGGCTTGACCCACAGATCAAAGGTCAGCTATTTCTTCATGTGAAATATACAGGTGAGACAGGAATGCAGTAAAGTGACTCTGTAACCGTTACTCTGTCCTAGCCTGTCTGAGATTGGGTCTCGGGGCACATTTTCCTTTTTAAAAAGTGGCAGTTTTGTTCTCCCAGCGAAAACCGAAAAGGAATGTGTCTTTTCCTGCTTTATCCCGAAATGTGCCTCCTTGGGCCCCATGGCGGGTGGGTGTGCTGGGTAGGGGGCGGGGTAGGGGGCGGGGCCGGGGCCAGGGGTGGGGGGCTCAGAGTCCTGGGCTGTAACTCTAGTCAGAGTCCCGTGTGGTTCAGGATAAGCTAAGAGGGGAGGCCGGCATCCTTTTATACAGGCCTTACTAAAGCATCAGATTTCTGCAGCTCAAAATTTTTTTCGCTTTGTTTTAGTTTTTCCATTTTATTCTCCAGGCGTGTGTGCGCGTGTCTGTCTTTGTGTGTTTGCGTATGTCTCTGTGCCTGTGTGCGTGTGTTTATGCGTCTGGTTGTCTTTGTGCGTGTGTGTGCATGTGTGTATGTGCGCATGTGTGTGTTTCTCAAATCCCTGAACGCCCTGTTCCCTTCCATTCCTAGTGTTCCTCTAGGTATTAAATACCTGCCTTGGCTTGTGAGATCACCTGTGTAGAGCCTCACACTTACTGGAGGCTACGGGCTCACACGCAACTGCTTTGTCTCCTTGTGACGTCATTGCATCCTAACTGGTTCCCTGTCCTGTCTGCAGCTTCTGTGGTTCTGTAACCTGGTAACCGCTCATTACCCAGGATCCCTAGCAAAAACCCCTGGGCCTGGGCCAGTATTCAGTCAACAAGGGCTGACGCTTGATCAGTTTTGCCTATTAAGCTCATAGTGGATTAGATTCACCACACAGACGGGGGGTGGGGCGGGGGCGGGGGGGTGGGGGTGGGCGTTGCATTCGTTGTCTTGGCACTCAACGAATGCGACACGTGGCACCAACCGTGTGAAAACGGGGGTGCGGCTGGCGAGAAGTGTGGTGCAGTTTGTGGGGTTTCGATCTCCCTGCCACAGTCAGGCTGGGGTTTCGATCTCCCTGCCACAGTCAGGCTGGGGTTTCGATCTCCCTGCCACAGTCAGGCTGGGGTTCGATCCCCTACCACAGTCAGGCTGGGGTTCGATCCCCTACCACAGTCTGGCTGGGGTTATTTTTTTTTTAAAACAAAAGAAGAAGAAAATACAATTGGCTGCTTGCGGGAGGAGGGTTCTCAGTGCAGGGAATACTCTGTGGAGCTGCGTGCATCCGTTCCCTCTGCCTGAGGCCTTTTGCTTTAGCAGGTAACGTCCTGGGAGAGATGTGAAGTCCGCCGAGTGACAGAGTCACGTTGTGTTGGGAGGTGTGCCTGTTGGAACAGCTCCCTGTGAGCTCCTTGTGCGTTCCCTCTGTGCGCTGAGGCAGTGTTGCAACACCTCTGGGGTGGGCGGAGGTGTCGGTTTACCAGGACGGGTTCCCGAATATTAGGACCGCCTCCTCCTCCTGCAGTGCATGATGGGACTGGGAGAATGCTGCCCATCGTGATTTAATTTGGGGTCCCACAAACCCCTGCCCCGTAGAGCCGCAGGGTCTGCTGGCTTTTCTCTGTACGCGTCTGTTAATGATTCCCTGTGTGAGATCACAGATGTGTGATTTAGAATGTTCTGAACTGAACATTCTAATGATGATGTAACAATCTGTACTGGTAGCGGAGTTCTAGAACTTTGGGGAAAAAACATTCCAATAAACCAGCTCTCCAGTGGTTTGAAGCAGTTAATGAGCCTGGCCTGCTTCTTTTGGGTCTGAAATGTATCCTCCCGTTGAGCTGAAAGTAAATGCCAGTCTAACTGGTGACTCTTTGACCAGGGTGTAGGAACAGTTTTCCAGCTGGGCTTGAGCCTGGAATATCCCACTGCCTCAGTCTGTCCACAGGTTTCCAACCTGGATCTCAGATGTCTGTGTCTGAGTGTGGTTTTTATCCAGAACTGCCTTTCCCATATTTTTTTTTAACCTGTGATGTAATACAGGAAGCTCTTACATAACGCCATCATGCGAGAATTCCTGGTTGCACTGTAAAAATCTGAAAACCTACACAGGAATCCATTGGGAATAAACGTCCACGCAACAGCCGGACCAGGTTGTTTAAAGTGAAGCACACTGTAGCTCAGTTTGTTGTTGTGGATGGTAATGGCTTTGGAATGAGTTCCAGAGATGCCCCCCCCCCCCCACGCCCACCACTGCTTACATTCCGGTCTTCTCCCAGGCCCCCCGGTTCAAAGGTGAATATCACTTGAGAGCAGAAGGCTGTCCGTGAATTGATCGAGCCTGTCGAGCGCCTCGTGTCTGGAAGTCATCGGAAGGTTGAGGAGAGATCCCTGACGCTCCCCCCCCTCCCTCGGGCGGGGCCCAACACGTGCTGTAATCCCGCTCCTGGAGAGGCCCCGCCCACCGTGTTCAAACGGGGGCGGGGAGAAGGTGCGCAGTCCTCCCCTTTAATTAGCCTTTGGCTGGCGGAACCACATGCGGAGCTGGCCACGTTGCCGTCAGGACATTTTGTTCCGCGGTTTCCTCTGGCTGGTCTGTTTGCAGAATTGATCTGTTTGCTCATCAGTTTTTGTTTTGTTTAGTTTTTTTTTTGTTTGGGGGGGGGGGGGGGGTGCAGTCAGTACGGTGCATGCTGAACTCACAACGCCAAAAACAGTACGAACATTGCTTGGTGCCTGATTCCGAAATATGCAGTTCAAGAATAGAAAACCAGCACTCCGTACGTATAGTTAAAATCATATTTGAGAATGCTGGGTTTTCTATTTCTGGAGTGTCCATAATTTGCCCCGTAATCAATTTCAGTAATTGATTGCTAGTCACACATTTAACTGCAGTTCTCAAAAAAAAAAACATCACAACCAATGACATCACAACCACTGACACCTTTTAAACTCCGCCTCTCTTCCTCTTGACGCACTGCGGTGATGTTTTTCGACAAACATGTCGGTTTTGCTAAACTTTACTGCCTCTTTGGTTGTTGCACAATACAGATCAAAAGTCCGAGCTAGCCCTAGGGCGGCGCGGCGCTGTGCCGGGGGGGGGGGGAACCTGGTGACCTCCTGCGGGTCACATGGCCTGAGCCAGTCGCCGTTTTGAACGGTCAAACGAAGCGCGTCTGCGTGACATCGAATTTACACAGGAAAATATTTACGGAACGCTGGGGCTCGTGATGCAGCGTCGGGGCGCTTGTGACCGTCTCCGCGCGCGAAGAGGGGGGCGGCGGCAGTGTAGCACAATGGGCAAGGAGCTGGGCTCGTAACCTAAAGGTCACAGGTTCGATTCCCAGGTGGGGCACAACTGCCGGTGTACATTTGAGCAACGTGCTCAAACTGCATTGCTTCGGTATACATCCAGCTGCACAAATGAATGGCATGTAAATGCTGTGTAAATAGTTGTGTAAGTGGCTAAATGCCTGTGTGTGTGTGTGTGTGTGTGTGTGCGTGCGTGCATGTGTGTGTGGCATGCGCGTGCTGTGTGTTGCGCGCGTGCGTCGTGTGTGCCGTGAGTGTGTGTGTGTGGCGTGTGTGGTGTGTGTGCCCGTGCATGCTGTGGTGCGTGTGTGTGCCCGTAGCATGCGTGGTGTGTGTGTGTGCGCTGGCGTGGTGCGTGTGTGTTGTTGTGCCTGTGCGCGTGGGTGGTGTGTGCGCGCGTGTGTGGCTGTGTGTGTGGCGCGGGGGGTGCGCGGGTGGCGTGCGGGGTGTGGCTCGTTAGCTGAGCGGGTATTATAGAGCCCTAATTGCCCCGGGGTACTCCTACGCTGTGGGCCGTGCCAGCGCTGGCACTGAGGTGGGCGTGCACGGGTTTGTCCTGGCACCCGCTGCAGAACAGCACGCTCTGCATCCGTCACCGACCCGTCCCACACGAGAGGGGGTTGGAACCAAGGCCCATTTTGGCACGTTTTCTAAAACACAGTTTAAAAAAAAAAAAAAAAAGTTTAAAATTCAGGTCCGGTATGCTTGTTTAATCATCGTAGTAGTAGTAATATTAATAATAATCAATACAGAGATTAGAACTTATTCAGAACTCCGCTGAAACAACTCAAACAATAACCAGGAAAAGAGCACATTGCTCCTGTTTTAGCTGCCCTACATTGGTCACCAGTTTATTTTAGGAATGATTATAAGTTCCTTTTACTCGTATACACAAAACCCTTAATGGTATAGCACTTTCTTATATCTCTAACACCCAAACTTTTTATCACCGAGCAACAGCTCTCAGGTCCTCTGATGCAGCTCTTTTAAATGTACTCGGTGTACTGCACAGAAAAACTGGAGGAGCAGCTTTTACCCACAATGGCCCAAAACTGTGGAACACCCAAGGACATCAGAGAAGCTGCTCTGTGGGAACTTTTAAAAGCAAACCTACCTTTCAGTTTTGAATAATCTTTATTTTTCTTATTTTATCATTGTTTTATTAGTATTTTTTATGTTTTCTGTTTTTACTTGTGCTTATTTTGTTCTCTTTTTTCCTTATTTTATATCCTTTTTTATTTTGTTTGATTATTTTCTTTCTTTTCACTGCACTTTGAGCTGCATCTTTGTTTGAAACGTGCTATACAATAAATTTTATTATTATTATTATTATTACTATTAATAATAGTAATGAAGATAATGAGTCAGAACATCATAGCATACAAACTAAAAGCTCATTTATAAAAGTGGGTGTTAAAAGAAGGCAGGAATGGTCCTATGAGGGAGACTGCTGGGTTTGAAGGTACTTGCTTGCTGAGTTCTGATTTGCTGGGACCAAGTTGTATTGCCTTGTTCCAGCCTATTTAAGAAAAGGCTTCTTATCCAATTCCTTCACTCTGAGACAGAGTGTCTTGGCCTTTTTCCTTGGCACCACGCTTTTTAAAGTTTATTCACTTTCCAGAGTGACTGTTTCTTTCTCAGGGACTGCTGTTCAGCGTTTGTCTACCTGTCTTACGACCGAGCACCTGTCTCTCCCACATCCAAGCAGTGCTTTTTTCCGCCCGGTTGTTTTGAATTGCTCGGGCCGTTGTCAGGGTTCTAAATGGGCGTGGTTAAAGGGTGAGTGGCAGCAGCAGGTCTGCGATGCCGCGGACTGCTCCGGATCCTCCTGACGCTGACCGGGTAACGTTCAGGAAGTGTGCGGCAGGGCGACAGAGTTGAGTATCTGTGTTGGATGGATTATCTGTGGTCTCGGATCTCCAGTGGCCGGGAGTGTGCGGTTCACGGTCTCCTCCCCTTTCCCTCCCCGTCCAGGTGTCTGATTACACAACGGGAGGTGCAGAGCTTCATCGAGGGGTGCATGGTTGCCGTGGGAACCAAGCCGGGCCACGCCAAAAGCCTGGCGGAGGTGCTGGTGGAGGGAGATCACCGAGGGCACTACAGTCACGGGCTGAACAGGATGGGTCTGTATCTCGCAGAGCGCATGTTCTGTCTGTGATCCCATGTGTCTGCATCCTGTCTGTGAGCGCAGGTGTCCCCCCCTGTCTGTGAGTGGAGGTGTCTGTGACCCCGTCTGTATCCTGTCTGGGGGGCATATACAGTGATGTCACAGAACTTCGCTTTGTGGCCGCGTGATGTCACAGAGTTTTGCTTTGAGGCGACATGTACAGTGATGTCACAGAGCTTCGCTTTGAGGCGACGTGTACAGTGATGTCACAGAGCTTCACTTTGTGGCCACGTGTACAGTGATGTCACAGAGCTTTGCTTTGTGGCCAGTGGATGTGACGTGCTGGGTCACGTGTCCCCCTGCGCAGACATGTATGTGAAGGACATCCAGACGGGAATCTGCGAGAAGGACGGCGAGCCCACCATCGACAAGGAGTCTGCCGCCACGGCGCTGGTCAACGGCAACAACCTGCTGGGGCCGGTGGTGGGAAACTTCTGCATGGACCTGGCCATCAGGAAGGCCCGGGAGGTCGGCATTGGCTGGGTGGTCGCACATGGCAAGTTTCCTTTTTAACCCTCTTCTGCTCGCGTGCAGCCTCTCAGCGGCCGAACGAAGTACCCGGCGAGAAACGGAACCGTTCTCAGTTTCGTTTTTTAAAAAACATTTTTTGTTTCCTTCCCTATTTTTTTTGGTTTAGGCTCCAACCACTTCGGCATCGCGGGCTATTACTCCATGCAGGCGCTGAAGGAGAACATGATCGTGAGTGTCCGCGTCACCCGCAGCCTTGACTCTGTCTCCCCCTAGTGGCGGCCGTTGGCGCTGCAGCATGCTGGTTAATGCTGAGTTTCCCTTCCTCTCTTCCAGGGTATGAGTTACACCAACACCTCCCCGCTGGTGATGCCGACTCGAGCCAAGGAGGTCGGTAAAGGTCGTCCACGGCACTATTAGCTATTGGGTTGAATTTAGTTATCATATGTAGTTTTTCTATTATATGAAGTTTCCCCCCTCCCTTGCGGTATATGAAGTCACTCTTAGGCTCTTAGACTTTAAATATTAATATGATTTTTGTGGCAAAAAAAACAATGATTTATAAAGACAAGCTATTATTTTGTAATTCATTCTGAGTGATTATTGCCTGTAATTGTGTGTGTGTGCGCGTGAGGACATGTGCACATGGATGTGTGTGTATGTCATTATAATATGCTAAATTATATTTTAATGCTCAACTGCTATTTATTAAATCTAAAAGTTTGGGGGAAAAAATAAAACTGTAAATGTGGTTTGCTCTGTCAGGCAGTAGGGGCGGGGTCTGATGGTGCAGGAAGTGTGGTGCAGTCCTGCAGTTTTCGCGTTGAGTGCTGCCGTTCGAGCTGAATCCCGGTCTCCTGACCGCATTCTTTTCGCAGTGCACTCTGGGTACCAATCCGATCAGCGTGGCGGCGCCGGCGAAGGACGGGGACAGCTTTGTGCTGGACATGGCGACGTCGGCCGTGGCGCTGGGGAAGGTAGGGCGGGCCCCGCTGCACCCGTACGCCCCCCAGAGAGCACCCGACTCGGGGCCGAATCTGGGCCGGATCTGGACCGATTCCAGGCTGGATCTGGGCCGACTCCGGCCCAAAGTCAGCACTGCCGGGTCGGATCTGATTCTTAACTGCTGTGCGCAACTTTTTTTTTTTTTTTTTGCTGGTCTGGTACAGGAAGATTCATGAATAGTTCATGAGTGCATGAGTGTCTTTGATTGGCCTGTTCTAAGACTGAGTCTGCATCTGTGTCCTAGTTTATACTCTTGTGGATGTGGGTGCCAAATAATGTAAAAGAGTCCATTAATCTTGGCGGTTGATCATCGATTTTAATAGATAAATGTGGGGCAGTGTTACTGTAGAAGTCCATAATGATTTTTTTAGTCTTAATTTTATTTTTTAAATATAGTTTTAAGTGGGTCATTTGAGCAGCACCATGGGCCCAGTCTGCTAAGTTCCTTGCAGCAGTCATCCTCATTTTTATTGGTCATTAGACCAGCTGCTGTGTCTTCTGCGTGACAGTCTCAGTCTCATTAGGAAGTGAGATTATTTGTTTGTGGTGAGGCTGCAGATTTTTGGGCTGAGCATGCAGCCCTGGGGTGTTCCCATGGTTACCGCGATTGTCCATGAGGTCATGTGGTTTCCCTTGACCCGTTCAAGGTGGTTTGTGGGGACGTGGTACATTCACTCATGCAGAGCATTGTTGATGCACATTGTCTTTACCATCGCATATTAAACAAAAATTTTAAATCAGTTTTGCGTACATCGACTCCAGCTGGAATTATTGAAATGTGTTCCTGTGGTAGAGAGAATGGCCAACATTTGACCATGATTATGTTCGATTAAGTCAGGAAAGTATTGCCTTTTAATGATAGTGGTCTTGTTATACCATTGTTGGTTTATTAATGAGCAAACTCTGCCACCTTTCTTGTTGTGCGAGAGTGCAGTGAACCCGTCCACTCTGGGCTGGGTCCGACATTTTTACAGCTGAACTGGGCATCGCTCGATCTGGGCAGGTTTCAGACCAGCAAAACGCTGAATAGTCTCATTTGGTTTGGTTCCTGCTGAGGAGCTCGTCCATTTTGTTCTTCAGAGCGCGTAGATTGGAGAGGGGAAATGAGTGAATGGAGGAGATCTAAAATGGCGACCGCAAAGGCTGGAGGGCCACGCCCTTTGCGTTTACCTGTGTGCTCGTGCCCCGGGGGGCTCAGGTGAAACGCGGCTGTTGACACCTGAGCTTGCCAATAATTCCTCTGGCATTGTAGCAAAATCCAAGAAATTTGAGCGCTCTTGTGGTTTAGTAACTCCAGACAACCATATTGAAGAAAGCAGGATGACTTCTTTACATGTACACACAAAAAAAAAGAAATACAAAAAGTGACAGAGCTGACACAGGTGCCATCTTGGATGGCATTACATTGCATTTAGCAAGCTCTTATCCCGACTTACACAACTTTTTACACAGCATTTACACTGCATCCATTTATACAGATGGATATATACTGAAGCAATGCAGGTGCTCAAGTAACTTTTGGGTTACAAGACCAACTCCTTACCCATTATACTGCACTGCCGTTATGTTATGGGGTTCATGAATCAAAATATGTCCAGTCAAAATATGTTACCCTTCAAATCAAGTGAGCTGCTTATGACGCAAGGTGGCTCCGCCCAGTTTGAGATTAATGAAGTAAACCTCTCTCTGAATAATAAGAGTGCCCTGTTCCGAGACCCGGACACTGCCACATGCTCCCATTCGCCCCCTGCTGGCCGCCTGTGTTACTGCGCAGAACCCAGAGCGCTGTTCCTCTGCCTGCCTGCAGGTGGAGCTCCATCACCGGCGTGGGGACGGCATCCCTGAGGGATGGGGGTGCGACTCGCAGGGAAAGCTGAGCACGGACCCGGGAAAGGTGCTCAACGGCGGGGGCCTGGTGCCCATCGGGGGCTGCGAGGAGACCGGTGCGTTCTGCACATATTATTATTATTATTATTATTATTATTATATTTATTTATTAATTATTATTATTATTATTATGATTATTATTATTATTATTATTATTGTATTTGTTATTGTTGTTATTGTTTTTGTTGTATTAGTATTATAATGAGTGCATGAACGAATAATGTGTGTGCCCTGTGATGGACTGGCGGCCTGTCCAGGGTGTATTGCTGCCTCTCCCCAAATGCATGCTGGGATAGGCTTCAGCACCCACTGCGACCCTGCCCAGGCTAAGCGGGTATAGATAATAAATGGATGGATCGATGGATTATTATTATTAGTAGTATAATAATAATAATAGTATATTATTATTATGATGATTATTATTATTAATAGTGGCATGTGCCTGCTGTTTGCAGGTGGATATAAAGGGTATGGGCTCGGGCTGATGGTTAGGGTTATTATGTTATGATGATATTATTATTATGATTAATATTCCTGTGATTATGATTATTAACAGTGGCGTTTGCCTGCTCTATGCAGGTGGATATAAAGGGTATGGGCTCGGGCTGATGGTGGAGGTGTTCTGTGGCATTCTGGCCGGGGCCCAGTACAGCCGGCACGTCCGCACCTGGAAAGTCACCGACAAAGTGGCTGATCTGGTCAGTGCCCACACCCCCTCCCCCTTCCCCGCACCCCTCCCCGCTCCACACACCGCCCCCCCCCCCCCATCCCCCCGTAACAGCCTAGCGCTATATGACGTCTACCACTGCATCACCAGTTACAGGCAACTTGCTGATTTTATTTATTGATTTATAAATGTATTTAAGGGGAGGGCTTTTCTCAATGTATTCCTTAAAAAAATACTCCAGTGTGTAGAGGTCACATAAGGTTGATGTGACAATGCTCCCCTCTAGTGGCCATTGTTATATACTGCATTAAACATCCGCACGGACTGTACTGCCATTGACAATAACATTACCTTTGGCCTACTAATTCCTGGTCTGTTTACAGAATATTCTGTGCAAACCTAAAAATAGGCAAATTATGAACAATATTTCTAAATGATAAAAAGTTCCTCGAGTTCTCCTGGGGAAAAAAAAGTCATTTATTTTATTCTGTTCCAAAAGTCATATCAGTTTGGATACTGCATTTAAAATTTGTTGTAATGACACCATAAAGTTTGTGCTGTTGAGATTTGCCTTGAGTTAAACTGTGAATTAATCATTCATTCATTAATTCGTTCATTCATTCATTCATTCATTCATTCGTTCATTCAGTCATTCATTCATTCCGCATTCATTCACTCTCTAGGGTCAGTGTTTTGTGGCAATAAACCCAGAAAACTTTGCTGCAGGATTCAATGACCGGATGTCCGACCTCCTGACTTTACACAGAAACCTAGAGCCTGTGAGTATAGCGACTGTCTGCTGTGTAGCCCCTCATACCTGGCTTCTGATTGGCTGTGAAATCTCCACCTGCTTGTGTGACAGGGGACCTGGGCAGTGTGACCTTTAACCTCTGTGTGTTATTTGCCTTACAAGGCCTTATCCCCTTTGTCCACTTCTGCTGTGGATCATGGTTGCCAGGCTTTGAAAATTCCTAACTCTCTGTGCCATTCTCTGTTTGATTTAGAAGCAATGCCCCCAACACCATTCAACCACCATTCTGTGGTTACAGCAAAGCACAAAAAAATAAAATAAATATGTATTGGTGAAGAGCTAAAATCAAAAAAGCCAAAAAAAAGGGTTTAACTGGATGCTCAAAGCTAGTCACTGGGGAAACTAAAGTATTTCTTTGTCCACTCGAACCCATCTTGCACCTCTAGTTGACGATGCCAGTTTTTATTTCCATACCATGATTTTAGGACCGAAGGATAAAATGGCAGCTACTTTTCAATCAGTCTGGTTTAAAAAGGCCACATCTGGCAACACTGCTTTGAACACAATCACATCTGGTCTTTCACCGAATTGCACTGAAATTACACCAATCACAGAAGCCTCTTTCCCGCTCACGCTCATAATAATCCCGTAATTGGATTGCTTAAGGTGGAACGGTTGATACGCTAGCTAGCGTTGATCATTTTGAAAAAGCTAACACACCCGGGTGCCCTTAAGACAAACATCCATGCTGTCTGTAAAGCCCGCTGTAATCTCTTTGTGAATGACGGTATTGGAAAGCAGTGTGGGGGGTCAGTGCTATGTAAGACGCAAAGTGAAATCTGTCCCTCTTTCAAGGCGGAGCCGGATACCCCTGTTCTTTCCCCCGGAGACCCCGAGCGGTCCAACATTGAGAAGTGTGCCAAACTGGGCGGGATCCCGTACCACATCAACGTGGTCAACCACATGGTGGGTACCCTCGCGCAGGCAGCGTCTGTGATCTGATCACCTGATCACTCGTCCGCGACGCCCTGCCCTAAACTGCGTGATTAACCTCTCCAGTCGATCGTTTACCTCTCCTCTCCACGCTTCTTTGGTCTCAGTCAGTGGCTGATATTTAAGGGAAATTGCTTTGTTGCCTCGAGCTCTGGAAAGGCGCTATATAAATAAAATGTTGCAAAATGACGTATTTGTCATGCTGAATTGCTTCAGATTTTTAGTCAAAATGTAATATTATACAAAGGGGAAGCTGAGCAAACACAAAACACATTTAAAAAATAATTTCATTCATTTAATGGACAGAAATGATCAAACTCCCATATCACCCATGTGAACATGTAAATAATTTGCTCCAGTTCCCTTAGTCTAATATTGCATTTTGTCTAAAGTTCTGAAACCATTCAGTGTGACGCGTATACAATAAGAGAGGAAATCAGGAAGGGGGAAGTTTTTTTTTGTTTTGTTGTTGTTATGGCACAGTACATTTGGAACAATTAGTCTGTTGAACATGAACTCTTCTGAGGATAGCGTGCTGCGTGGGGTTTGCTTTGCTTCCGTTGCCAAACTGATGCAGCGCAGCATAAATATCGCATGCGGCCCTGCCCCTAACCTGCTGTGTCACTGTGCCTGCGAGGTCTTGCGACCGGACGTTCGATGAAACGCAAAATGTCACGTTTCGATGTTTTGGCACTCGTCAACATTCGCTTAAGCCAGGATTGGTGACCCCCGACCTGTGCATTTCCTCTAATATGTGAAATGTGCTCCCCCCCCACCCCCCCTTTCTCTTTCAGAATGGTGTTGCCAAAAAGATTGGTGTCACCCCCCTGTTGCCCACCAACGTCCCAGTTCCGGAGTAGAGTGCCATCTCCGATGAAGCGGAAGCAGTGCATCATGGGACTTTTAGCCCTGTTTTTAACGCATGGCGACTTGGCGGCTGTGTCTGCACGTCATGAACATGCATGTGTTCAGTCTGCATTCATCCCTAACATTCCTAACTTAGTCTGTGGGGGGCTGGGGGGGGCTGGGGGGGGCGGGTACTACTTCTGCATTCAGTTTAAAGTCCATGTTAAGGACGTATGCTGATTAAATCCTGGTCATCGTCTTTTCATGGTTCAGTTTTTAAAAATATATATTATTTTAGTTTGAGTGTATGTTTTGGCCCAGTCATCTTTTGTGTAAGATGAAGGATGTTTTAGACACTTGCTAAGGTTTCTGCAGACCTGCCTGCTTTACAGTGGTGGGTATTACGGCATCTGTGGGTTTGTGCAGGAATATACAGTAACCCCAGAGTAGCTTGGACAACAACCCTATCCCTCCAGAGGATCTTTCTGTGTATATTACCTCCTTCTAAAAAAAATGATGTCTTATTTTCTGTCTGAACTGTTTCCTAAGGCCATGCAACCTGTGCTCGAGGATGTTTTGGCACAACTTCCTTTAACAGTAGTGAGGAAGAGTTTGTGCTTTTTGAGAGCCAAGGGAGAAAAATGTACCAGCCCGATATATTTAAATAAAAAGATTTAAAGTTTTTAATTGTGAATAAAAGCTATATATAATTAATATGTTCATATGCGTAGCCTCTGGAAAGATAAAATCACTGTACGAGCTGCTTTGAAGCTATTTTAAAAATGCATTTCTTGCTTTATACCGCAATTATCATTAATATTTTTGAAAATAAACATAAACTGACCAATCATTTGGTGTGTTTTCTTTTGAGTATCGGCTATAGGTTTACGTGTTCCAAATATGAATGTGTTCCCCATGAGGTTGCATTGTGTGCTCTTACATCCACAGGTATTGTGTAGAAAAATTACCCCCCTCCGCCCCCTCCCAAAAAAAAAAAAAAAAAAGATGAAAACCGCAATTGTGCCCAGGAAGTTACAGCGCGCGCAGCAGAAACATTGCTGCTGAATTGCACGCAGCTCTTCAGTGCGCTTATTTGGAAGCCGGTGATTAATTTCATTTGTTAACAGAGTTCGGGGGAAACCTGGAACAATAGAATTAGATGCGTATCTCTCACAACAACCATTAGCCGGCGGGCGCCTGGTATTGTCTAAGCAAAAAAAAAAAAAAAAAACACCTTCATATCGCTGACAAGAGAGGCAGGTGTTTAAAGGCGCCAAAAGAAAAAAAACCGCAAAAAGGAAGTGCAGTAAACGCACTAGTGGGCATGAAGAGAAATGCACAGGAGAGTAGACTGGGTGCGGGGTCCTAACTTCAGGGGACCCCAGTCGCCCTCCCACCCCTTAAACAGAAAACCTGCAGGTACAAAATGACTCTGCGTTTGAGTGTGCCCACCCCCAGTTCAGTATGACGCGTCTTGAGGTTACATGAAAGCTGCAAAGCATTGCTTAGGATTCATATGATGTCCTTTGAGATCCATTAAAGGTGCTGCGTAAATGTAATTAAACTGTCGCCAGGATAAGAGCCGTAAACGCAGAGGAACTGTTTTCAGGCAGGGAGGAAACCGCCGAATAAGTGCTTATTCGGGCAGGAATCGGGTAATCTGCGCTGGCATCTCCGACACCAGTATCGCAATATCAACCTGACAACAGTACCTGTCACCACTCCGACGCCACATGACTGGAATTAATACTCTTTTCTTGGTTATTCTGGCCCTCTCCGTACGTTCAAGGATGAACCAGCAAGAATTCAAGGTCACCTTTAGTGAGAAACCGCGCGCTAATGTAACTGAAACTGACCTGCGACCAGAAGACGACCCAGGGTCTCGCGAGCGCGCAATTTCATAGGCCCACTAAGCTGTATAGTGACTACAGGATACAGTGGCTTTAGCAGTTTGCGCGAAGAAATACCCAGGCCTATGATTAATTAAGTCTAATAATTATCTGTTTATCATGAGCAGTCCTTGATTTCGCAAAAGATGCCGAGAGTGTACACAAAACCACAAACGCTGCATATGTTTTGAAAATAAATAATTTACTCTGTACATTCACAGAAAACTAGTCGCTGTAAATTAAACGCGTCTCGCTCGAGCCTATTTATTTACCGCGTGCCGGGCTAACTGTAATTGCAGTTGCGCAGATGGCACTGCCTACCGCCCTTGTTCTCAAATAAAACGTCACTCAACTGGGGGTTGTTTCCGAGAAGCCTTGCAATGTTGCCACTGTAGGTAGGGGACATGCAGCAGGTTTTTTGTAACCGTTACTCGGTTGTAACCGTTATTTTTTATCCAATGTTTCCTGTATAGGTCCCAATTGGATGTGGACAGTGGCATTGCATTTTACAGTACTTAGAAAAAAACATCTGTATTTTGTTGAAAGGTCTTGGTCTGCTTAACGGTTATAGCCTTTAATGTACATGCTAGCCAAGGCTATTAATTATTTTAGAAATAGCGAATTCGTCTCTTTGTGCATGTTTGGTTATAGATAGTGCGGTGTATACACTGAGTGCGCCTTGGAACTTTCTCTCTCTCTACCCTCCCTTCCGGAATAAACTGTTGCCCTGCCTGCCAGCGGGATGTCCTCTTCGGCTCCGAACAAGTCGAATCTCTGGAGTATGCGGGAGTCCTCGGTCAACGCAACACTTGGCAGCAAAGAGTCCGGTTTGGAGATGACCGTGACTGCGCCCAACGCGCAACACGAGCCGTTTAACTCTGGAAAGCCCGTCAGCGATGGCAACGGCGGCAGAGCGCCGTCGCTGCGGAACCGAGCTCCGCTGGACGCCAACAGCCGCTTCGAGGTGATCACCGTGGACACAGCCGTCACGCGCCCGGTCGACCACATTCCCGGGGTTAACTTCAACCCGCGGATGTCCGTGTATAGCGCCACGCGCCCCGTGATCACCCGAGCCTACATTCAAGGGCGAGTGTACAACTTTCTGGAAAGACCAACGGGGTGGAAATGCTTCGTGTATCACTTCGCAGTGTGAGTCCTCTCTATATTCTTATCAAGGAAAAAAGTTTGGAGAGCTGTCACCTGACACCGTCAGGATACTAACACTGATCTCATTGAATGTGCTTTTAAAGTGCACTTTTCAAGGGCGTTTTGTCACCGGTTTTGTGTAACGGTTTGCCTCCTTATTACATTCTCGGCTTGTGAGTCAAGAAACACAATCATCACAGTCGTTACTGAATGTAATATAGTAAGTGTAGTCGTTACTGTAATGAGTCCATATCGCAACGGTTGCGTGTTTGATACCCTGTTAAGCCCCCTGCTGTGGTACCCTTGAGTAAAATCGGCATATTTCGCATAAATTCCTTTCATAAAATATCTCGCTTTAAAAATGGATTTGATGTTTTTAAAAAATATATATATTACTGCATAACAGACAGTAGCTGTATTAGTTTGAATAAATTGCTCTGGATGCGATCGTCTACAAAAAGTAAATAATGTAAAGCAATTATTATAGCGGCATGCTCACTCGCGCGCAGTTCAGAATCAAACCGCGCGGCTGAGTTTGTATCCTCGGTATCACGGTCAAGGTTGGTTTCCCTTTGATTCTTTGAGCAGGTGTTTGACCTAGAGAGAACGTGTCCTCGTTGCTTGGGTTCAGAGACTTCGTAGAACTTGTGACATGGAGGATCGTGGATACTTTCTTGTACCTTGTTTTTAAGGGGAAGGGGTTCCGTTATTCTGAAGAGGATTCCTGCAGGGATACTTCCGTAGTGTGCCCGCGGAACCACTGTGGCGGTTGGTCATCAGCAGCACATTTATCCAGGCATTTCCGTGTAGTTCTTACGGTTACGGGTCATGTAGATAGACACTGCACATTTAAAAATATGTAGGATATGAATCTGGTTAAATTGGCGGAAGTTTGGGGGGTAAACTTCTTTGCGGTCCATGCTAACTGATTTCACACCCCTCACCACCCATGTGAGGTTAATGTTTTTCTGCGTTGCCATTTCGCGTGCATGTGAAGCTTGACAACAAGATCTGGCCCTTCTGTACATCTAGCCTCACCATTTTGCCTACTGTCTAGAACATGGGTTTTTGGCTATGGTCCCGAAGAGCCACGGGATCTGCTGGTATTAGTAGTTACACTGCACTGGTAGCAGTGGATTACCATTATCTCACCAGGTCTGAATTGGTTGCTGGTTTTTAAGGTTAAAGCAAAACCAGCTGATTGCAGCACTGCAGGGCCTGGTCTAGAAGGGTGTCCAACACTGCCAAAGCTGGTCTTGAGCGTCCCTAGAGTCTCTGCTTCTAGGGCCTCCTCTGCAGCAACGGGAAACGATGTGCCCGTGTCAAACTGTGCTAGGGTTGCCAGGGTTACTGAAGGAGGGAGAGGAGGTGGGGAAATTACTGAAGGAGTGAGAGGAGGTGGGGCAGTTACTGAAGGACAGAGAGGAGGTGGGGCAGTTACTGAAGGAGAGAGAGGAGGTGGGGCAGTTACTGAAGGACAGAGAGGAGGTAGGGCAGTTACTGTAGGAGAGAGAGGAGGTGGGGGCAGTTACTGTGAAGGAGAGAGAGGAGGTGGAAGGGAGGTGGGACAGTTACTGATGGAGAGAGAGGATGTGGGGGGGTTACTCAAGGAGAGAGAGGAGATGGGGATAGGTGGGGCAGTTACTGAAGGAGAGAGAGGAGGTGGGGCAGATACTGAAGGAAAGAGAGGAGGTGGGGCAGTTACTGAAGGAGAGAGAAGAGGTGGGGGGGGGTGGTTCCTCAAGAAGAGAGAGGAGATGGGGATAGGTGGGGTGGTTACTGATGGATAGAGAGGAGGTGGGGGTGGTTACTGAAGGACAGAAGGAGAGGAGTTTGGGAGGCGTAGAGGCAGGGAGGAGGAGAGAAGTTTGGGATCGGTAGCAGCAGAGAAGAGGAGAGGAGTTTGGGAGGAGTAGAGGCAGGGAGGAGGAGCTGTGCACACTGTGGCCTTGGTGAGGAGGAGAGGAGTTTGGGAGGAGTAGAGGCAGGGAGGAGGAACTGGGCACACTGTGGCCTTGGTGAAGAGGAGAGGAGTTTGGGAGGAGTAGACGCAGGGAGGAGGAGCTGTGCACACTGTGGCCTTGGTGAGGAGGAGAGGAGTTTGGGAGGAGTAGAGGCAGGGAGGAGGAGCTGTGCACACTGTGGCCTTGGTGAGGAGGAGAGGAGTTTGGGAGGAGTAGAGGCAGGGAGGAGGAGCTGTGCACACTGTGGCCTTGGTGAGGAGGAGAGGAGTTTGGGAGGAGTAGAGGCAGGGAGGAGGAGCTGTGCACACTGTGGCCTTGGTGAGGAGGAGAGGAGTTTGGGAGGAGTAGAGGCAGGGAGGAGGAGCTGTGCACACTGTGGCCTTGGTGAGGAGGAGAGGAGTTTGGGAGGTAGGCAGGAGGAGAGCGTGCACACTGGCTGGGAGGAGGAGGAGTTGGGAGGAGAGGCAGGAGGAGGAGCTGTGCACACTGTGGCCTTGGTGAGGAGGAGAGGAGTTTGGGAGGAGTAGAGGCAGGGAGGAGGAGCTGTGCACACTGTGGCCTTGGTGAGGAGGAGAGGAGTTTGGGAGGAGTAGAGGCAGGGAGGAGGAGCTGTGCACACTGTGGCCTTGGTGAGGGGGAGAGGGAGCAGAGCCACAGGGAGGGCCTGCCAAAATGCCAGCCTCTTATCAGAGCTCCAGAGCTCCCGGCCCACGCATTCAGAGGCATACAAACAGCCTTATCACTGCCGCTTCCAGCGCTGCGTCCGCTGTGTGTGTGCGCGTGTGTGTGTGCGTGCGTGTGTGTATGTGTGAATGTGTGTGTGTGAAAGTGTGTGAATATGTGTGTGTGTGCGCACGAGCGTGTGTGTGTGTGTGTGTGTACGTGTGTGTCTGTGCGTGTGAGTGTGTGTGTGTGTGTGTGTACGTGCGTGTGTGTACGTGTGTGAATGTGTGTGAGTGTGTGTCTGTGCGTGTGTGTGTGTGTGTACGTGTGTGAATGTGTGTGTGTGTGTGTGTGCGTGTGTGTACGTGTGTGTCTGTGCGTGTGAGTGTGAGTGTGTGTGTGTGTGTGTGTGATGTGTGTGTGTGTGTGTGTGTGAATGTGCGTGTGAGTGTGTGTGGTGTGAGTGTGTGTGTATGTGTGTATGTGTGTGAAAGTGTGTGAATATGTGTGTGTGAGTGTGTGTGTACGTGTGTGCCTGTACGTGTGAGTGTGTGTGTGTGTGTGTGTGTGTGTGAGTGTGCCTGTCGGTGTGTGTGTGTGTGTGCATGTGTGTGTGTGTGTCTGTGTGTTTGTGTGTGCGTATGAGTGTGTGTGTCTCTGTGTGTGTGCGTGTGAGTGTGTGTGCATGTGTGCGTGTGTGTGAGCGTGCCTGTCTGTGTGTGTGTGTGTGTGTGTGTGTGTGTGTGTGTGTGTGTGTGTGTGTGTGTGTGTGTGGTGTGCGTCTGTGTGTGTGTGTGTGTGTGGTTCAGTGCTTCTACCAGTATTTGCCCCTATATGGAGATGCCTCGACAGGGAGTTAACTGATATGAGGCACACACCAGCTCTCTGACACCCAAAACAGACTTCTCTCAAAATCTGTCAGGTTCTGCTAATATTCCACAGTATCCCTGTTCCACCAATGACCTTTCACGCTCACCAACTTCCTGTTTTATTTCACCAATCAGACAAAGATGAAAGGGAACAAAAGATCCCTTCCTGCATCACTTGCGTGGGATGACTGCATCCAATAAACAGCAGATCTGGGTCTTAATGCTCTGTTTTAAATCCAGTAACTCTTTAATAAAGGACTGTCCCATTTCTGTAGACGGCCGTCATCAGTTTTCGCCAGTACTCATATTAAATATTTCAGCCTTTTGAAATTCTTTCATATGTTTGTATGTGTTGGGTTAGTTATGTGTGTTGTTTTTTATTTTTGTTACTAACATGCAAGTTTTTTTTTTAATTTACTAGTGTGTAAGTGTTTAAGATTATTTCAGATGCATATTTCAACTGTCATATTGTTTTAAAAACACTGTGAACTCTGAATGCTGGAGTATAAACGTGAACCTTGTTCCTGGTGCATGAGCCTCATGCTTGAAGCGAGCAGGAAAGGAAAAGCTGCCTGTCAACGCAGCTGTGTTTGTGTCTCGCTCGCTCACTCTCTCTCTCTCTTTCTCTCTCTCTCTCTCTCTGTCTTTCTCCCTCTGTCTCCCTCCCTCTCTCTCTCTCTCTCTCTCTCTCCTGGCTGCTCCGGGCGGCAGCCAGGTGTTCTACCTGTCGTCCCCTGTTCACAAACAATCTCCTTTCTCTTCTGGAGTGTTTATTGTTTTTTAAATTGTGTGTGTGCGTGTGTTTTCTGGAGAGCGAAGTCATCAGTTGAGCCTCGTTGCAGTTTTGTGTCTGGCTGGTAGAGGGCAGACCACATTGTTGGTTGTCTCATTGTCTTCTCCAAAATACGCTACTGCTGAATTATCCTAAAAAATAAGAGAAATAAGCACTCGATTTGCTCCTCAAAATGACTGTTTCTTCGCCCCACAGACTTAAAAAGCACGTAACATCAGTATTTGTCACCTGAGCCTTCGTCCTCTTTAAACGTCTTTAATGTCTTTAAACATTTAACCTTAAAGCGGAGAGCGGTTGTGCATATAATTATGTTACACCACGTCAGTCAAATGCAAAATAAGTATGAGAATATTGTATTTTGAATGACGCCGGAATAGCGATGACCGGGAAATTCCGATCTGTGCGTTTAAATGACAGTCGGATTGACAGATTTATTTCTACATATGAATGTGGCCCAAAACACATCTGAAAATATCCGATTTCATGTGCTTTTTTTCCTGTTTACATGTTCATAATACACATTTGATATGTGCCGCATGTGAGCACACAAGACCAGGTCAAAACCTAGTATATGGCTGGACCTAACACACTTCATCCGGCCGACCAGTGGTGTAACTTCATCACTCACTCAGTCACTCAGTCACAGACATTTGCGTTTGTAGGGCTGCCCCTGCTGGTGACCGCACCAGCCAAAAATCTGAATTGGGTCACTTTTACCAGGTGGTGTAAACGTAGCCTTAGTGTGTAAAGAGGCCGCAGCTGGCGGGTGACTGTATCACATTGTAACTGACCCCTAGTTTTTGGGCTAATATAATCAACAACGCAGTACTTTCATGTTTAGTTGTTTTCTGTTTGTTTCATCGTGAGGATGTTTTCGTATTAGTGACTTTATTGTAATTGCATTAGTGGGCTTTTAATTTGAAATTAACATCCCAGTAAACGGCGTAGATGAAAAAAAGGAAGTTGAGACAAGTTAGCCAAAAACACGGTGGAAAAACTTTCCAAGCAACGCAAAATGTTGTTTAGTTGTTTAGTTCCTAGCTGATATGGGCACAAGGTTTGTCATTTTTAAATTACGTATTGTGATTAATACTGCGTGACATCGCAGCTTTAATGTATAGTTTTGGTAGATTTGTAAGCGAGTGTTTGTTACCTGACAAGGTCGCTGTATTGGTTTATTGCATCGCCGATGTGCGCGTTTTTCACAAGTGATTAACATTCCATTGCTTAGTTTAAGTTTCCTAGCCCCGCGGGTGTGTTAAATGCTGCACTGTTAAAGTGCGTATTGCAGTAAACAATGTTATGCATGTGTAAAAACTAACTTGCGTACGTGCGTTACGTGTAGGCTATCATTTATAATGATATAGTTTCTGTTGCTAACTGCGGTTTATTTAAAGGGGGTTTCATGAGTTATATAGGCCTACGACATCAATCCGATCAGAGATTGTCATTTTGTTCTGACAAAAACAGTTGGAATTCGTGAGCGAAGTGTAAACGGTGATTCATCATCAGTGTAAGGTTTACACATGGTTTTGGCTATTGAGATCAAATGTTTTTTTTATTTTTTATTATTATTATAAAACAGTTTGCTGTGTTTGACATTACGTAAGAACTTGTAGCAGATGGTAATGGTTTTGTTTGTTTTCACCTTCTAGCTCTTACGGTGTGTTTATGGAGCTACGACAAATTCAGATTGTTCAAATAAAAGCTTTGTTAACCGTCAGTTTGGAGAGTCAGACTACCTTTCAGCCTGGGACGCTACGGACAGCTGTGGCGTTTCCTTCCGTTACTGCGCTCCTTCCTACGAGCAGGCTGCCCGTAATGCGGAGTGTGATATACTCTAAAACATTTAAACATCAGCGCCAAAATTAGAAATAGGCCTACTCTTTAATATTGGGGCCCAGATTCTTTAGGCACTCTGATCCAGAGCCACTTCCAATAAGTCCAAAACCAAGAAAAAGGTCTGGATTCGTAAATCACCAGCATCCCGTGTAGGGATTCATAAGAAGCGGAATGGCCAGGCCAAAACTCCCCAGTGAAAGGCAACCCTCTGCCATTATAATTAACATGTGGAAGGGAAGGTGGAGAAAGGTGATATGGTTTTATATGCCAACAGGGGGTGGTGCCATGCAGTCATTCACCATTTCCCCCTGAGTTTCCCTAGTGATGGAAGTCTGGCTCCTCTCTCTGACCTCTGTTTTGTCTCGTCACGTCTTCATCTGCCCCCTTTTCAGACGTCTCCGCCGTCTTCAGCAAACTTCCTTAGCGCTCAGTGAAGTCGGCCTGCCTGCTGTAAATTTGCCCAGTTTTTATTGTTGCCGTGTAAATAAAAGAATAAGGCTTCTGTCTGAAAGCAAGGTTGAAGGAAAACTCGACGCGCTGATTAGAGAGTAATGTAGCGCCTTGGACCGTGTTTTCCTTTGTGATGGGGGCTCTGATAGGGCCGGGGTCCTGGACAATGGGCTCAGCCTTTGAGCGCTCGTGTGGAGAGAGCGTGACGGACGTAGGGTGTGTGCGTTACGTGGGACAGACGCTCGTGTGAAGAAGAAGAAGAAGAAGACATACTTTTATTGAACCCTGTGGGGTAATTTGTCCTCTGCATTTGACCCATCCTTAGTGCCTTGGTCAAGGGCACGTGCAGGAGCGCACCTAACATGCATGTCTTTGAGTGTGGGAGGAAACCGGAGTACCCGGAGTAAACCCACGCGAACACGGGGAGAACGTGCAAACTCCGCACAGAAAGGCCCCAAGCCGAGATTCGAACCCGCGACCTTCTTGCTGTGAGGCGACAGTGCTAACCGCTGTGCCACACGAGCGTCTGCGTGAGACGGACGCCGGTGTGACCGCTAGCCGAATCTGTGACCGCTAGCCGGATCTGTGACCCTCCTCCGTGCTCCTGGGCTGGGTGGCTGCAGCTGCCGCCGGGGCTCGTGTAGATGTTTATTTCAGAGGGGTTTTTTTTGTGTGGCTCTTATCAGGTCTAAATTTACACAAAGCATACCGCTCTGCGATAACGGAGATCTCCCACGTCCGCTTTTCACCTTCAGCGGGGAAACGAGGGACGCCAGCGTGCAGAACGAAACCAGGAGTTACAGGGCGGTTATTTGTGCTGGAGAGTGTGTGTATGAGCGTGTGTGTGTGTGTGTATGTATATGTGTGTCTGTCTCTGTACATGTGTGTATACATGTGTGTGTGTGTGTGTGTGTGAGTGTGTGCGCTCTCTTTGGGGGGAGGTGTAAGGTGGTAGAGTGGCAGTCTGCTCTATCTGGGAGAGAGAGCGGTGTTATCTGGTAATGGAGGGGCTCACTGTTAGAGTGGAGCGTGAGTGACCTTGGGGGAGGGGGAGGGGCTAAAGTCGGCCGGAGGAAGGAGCGCCACCCATCAGCTGGGGGTCACCCGTGCTCAAAATTATGGAATAGGCTCTTCGGCATTATGGGACAGTTCCAAATGAACTGGAATCCTATCCCAGCCACGCCCTCCATGATGGGCTAGGCCAATGGGGTGGGCTTACGCTGCTTTCATCATGGCAACGCCCACCAGGGCTGCCGTGGGCTGTGCTGGGTTGGGAGTTTGACTGGGGTCAAAGTTCATTTCCCGTCTCCTGGTGCAGGAGGGGGTGTAATGATGAGAGGGGCGGGCGTAATGTGGGGGGTGGGGGGGTGGGGGTTTGGGGGGTGGTCGCGCCTCGCCGTGCTCCTACATGGCCCGCCATGCGGAGAATGCAGCTGCGTGCGGGCGAGAGGGACCAGACCGTCGCCCGCTATCTGCGCCTCGCACCCGCGGGTCATCGGCCCGACCCCGCTGGTGCCGGGACGCCCTCCGCCGCCAGGGCCCTCTCGTCCCGCTCACAGAGCCCGCAGACCCCGCCCCGCCAGGGCCCTCAAACATCTCAGGGGGTTTCCACATGATGAGCAGAACACACACAGCTCTCTGCCAGGCCCTGTCCTTTACCCCTGTGAAGAGAGCGTTCTTTTGGAATGTTTTTTTTATTTATTATTCAGTCAGGGTTCTAGAGCTCCACCGCTTTCAGTTACCAGCGGCGATTCAGTGATTGTGACGTCAGCATTAGAATGTCCAGTTCAGAACATTCTGATCACTTGTTTGTGACCTCACAGCTTAAAGGGTTAAACTCCTGCTCACGTTCCCCTGGGGGCCTCTGTCTGCCTGTACCATGTGACCTGCTCTCGCTGTTCCGTACGTTAGCAATTCCCCGTGAGATAAAACACCTGCTGACGTGAGCGTGGAATTTACCTTAGCCACGGGGGCATCAGACAACAGCCCCTGCCCTTCCAGTGCCAGCTGCTGTACCAGCTGATGACATCACCATTTTATACTGGAGTGCTATTGGTCCTGTCAGCCGTCAATCCTCCTGTCAGAAATTCCACTTTGCGCAACCATGGTCCCGGTGTCCTCTCCGGTTCTCCGCCTTATCAGAAGTTCCCTTAATTCTGTTTGTTCTATGATATTGTCGCGGTACTTGGGGGGGGGGGTTAGTGTTAGTGTTAGTGAATGTCATTGCAGCCTGTAGATATATAGTTTACTATGTTGTGCATCTCATCCTGTTTTTTCAGAGGTGACCTTTGACCTTTCAGAAGTGATATCCAGTGGAATAGTGGTTCAGGTTGCACTAAACCACTCCAGATCTGGGTCAACTGATGGCCTGAATGACTCTTTAGACAGCCTTAAACTTCCTGCAGACTCACAGACAAGGAACAAGTTCACAGTTGTTTTTTTTAAAGAAACTTGTACTGGTGAATATATTTTCACCAATATGCGGAACACAATTCTTCCTGTTTTTCTTCTGCGATGTGTTTTGTGATATAGAGAAAGAGAATGTGTGATAAAAACTGTTATAGCACCCATGTTATAGCAGCCCTACCAAAGCTTGGCTCCGTCCTGCCCAGCTGATCTGAGAAAGCCTTACGCGCAGGCTCCACCCTCTGTGGCTGATTGACAGCTGATGAATCCTCCTAATGTAGAGCTTTTCTGCTCTCCTAAGGAGGCGACGCTTTCAGCTCCACTGGCACTCGCTGATAGCCGCGCCCCTCCTCTGGCCAATCAGAGAGGCAGACACACCCGCTGCTTTGAATTCAGTACTCAAGCCCTGCTTACGAAAACCTTTATAAATCCTGACGTCCCATAATAATGATAATAATAATATTAATAATAATAATAATAATAATAATAATAAAAAGATTATATGCACGTACACACAAAGGCATACAAACACTCTCACTCTATCCGAAGCACAAATAAATTAAACCAAAATCATAACCTCATTCGCATGCAATCATTCGCATGCAATAACCACTGTACAGACTGTTGTGTTTAATACATTCTCATATTGTCACCCTTTTGTTTGTTTATGCTAATGTTTTTTTTTTTACCTTGTTAATTCTATATGTACTGTTGTTGCTTATGTTGATGTTATTATGTTATTATGAAAACTACATGTGTACAAAAGTAGTAGTACTAGTAGCAGTAGCAGTAGTAAGTAGTAGTGATAGTAGTGGTAGTAGTATGTATATAATAATGTATATTACCTAATGGTAATGTGTGTATTTCTGCACACTCTGTATATTTCCCGTGCAGCACCCGCTCAGGTGTGTCGACGCGGTGTGTTGAATGTGTCTGTCTGTCCCGTAGGTTCCTCATCGTCTTGGCCTGCCTCATCCTCAGCGTTCTGTCCACCATTGACCAGTACCAGAGCCTGGCGCAAAAGACTCTCTTTTGGGTGGTAAGTTTTCAAAGACGTGTTTTTATATGTTCTCTGCCTTTTCATTTAATTTGAGTTTTACAAACCGACAAAATTTCATTCGGTTGCATTTTTTGCGGGGTTTCTCCTTCATATTATTCAGAACCACCAGGGGGCGCTAAAATACCTCACAAGATTTACGAGTGTTTTAAATTTCTCAGGTCCCTGGTTTTCATGTTGAACATATCTGCATTCAGAAACCGTGTCTCTGTGTGTGTATATTTATTATATGAATCATGAATGTTGACTTTATCATTTCTAATTTAATAGAACCAGTTATCTGTCCACACTGATATACATGATGTCTTTCTAGACCCAGCGACATGCCATGTAATACCATTTCAGGACAGCAGAGGGCACCAGTTATCCACTGTTCACTGCGCCCCTCGCTTGTCCCTGTATAGAAAACCACTAGACATAAACTTTTAATTTTTCAGTGCAGGCAGTCTGATAAATTCGTAGCACTTTTGTCATACGTTTGTGTGTTGAAATCGAAGCTTGATTGATCCACTTCAAATGTTGTAAAAAAATTTTTTTTTTTTAAACGAAAAAGAAAACAGGCTTCCAGGACTGGTGAGTTTTCAAAAACAATTAAGGGGCTTTGTGGGGTGTGTGTATGGGGTGGGGGGGGGGGGTCTACCTCGGGGCTACTGAAGTCAGACATCCCAGACTCCTCTTTGCTGAGATCAAACGCGCGGGCCTATACTCCGGTGGCTGGTCAAAGGGCGGGAGGAGATGAGAGGCTGTGGGTTTGCCCTGTAATTACAGCTGAATACAGGCTGAGGATCGGCTATTCACAGCCAGGACCCCCCCCCCCCAACCCCTCCCCTCTAATCCAGACGGGACAGGGTCGGTCCCCAGCCCAAACTACACGCTGCCCGGAGTGGGATAACCTGAACGATTACAGCCCCGATAAGAGCCACATGCCCAGATTAGAGATCTCTCATCTTTCATCAGTTTGTGTAGGAAACAGTCCAGGGAGTACAGACAAGAGAGAGAGAGAGGGAGAGAGGAGGGAGGGAGGGAGGAGGGAGGAGGAGGGGGGGGCAGAGAGAGAGAGAGAGCTGGGAAAAGGAGGGAAAGAGAGAGAGAGGAGGGGGAAGAGAGAGGTGGGTAAAAGGAGAGAGAGAGAGACAGAGGAGAGGGAGGGAGGGAAGAGGGGCTGGGAAAAGAAGGGAAGAGAGAGAGGGAGGGGGGATGAGAGAGAGAGAGATTAGGGGGCGTGCAGCGGGTGTCAGGTCAGGGTGTAGGAACGGTCCGGGGGGGGGATTAAACCCTGTGTCCCCCCCCCCTCCTCACAGGGAGACTCCAGAATCACAAGTTAATCTCTTAGACAGCGGCCAGCCGTGGGGGGGGGTCCGGGGGGGGTCCGGGGGTGTGTGGGGGGTGCTGGGATTATCCGGCCCCTCGCGCAGCGGCAGTTTTGGGGCGCTATTGGGATTAGCCCCCCGCTTGTGACAGGTGTCCCCTTTTGTGTCCCGAGGGGGGGGGGGGGTGGGGGGGGGACTCCATCATTGAGTATCGAACACGCGAATCATGCACTGCTCCCCCTGTTCAGGGTCTCCGGGGGGGCATCATTGGGGGTCCCCCCCTCTTGGAAAGGACACACCCCACCCCCCCGTACATGGGACAGGGCGCCCCATGGCGTGTACTGAACACTGCTGTGCGTTTCACTTGGCTCAGACTATGTGGAATACTTTAGCCCTTTAGCACCCTGTCTGCTGTAAAATGTAAATGCACTTTCACTAAATTGAGCGCCTAGTGTCAATTTAAACAATGGAGTTAGTCGGTGAATGACTCGAGAGACAGTAGAAAAGAGCTTGGCTTAAATGTCACAGACCAGCGAAGACTTCCGCAGATTAAGCTGCCCTTCTCAGATGGTCCGAGGCAGGATGCTTTCTTGTTTGTTTCAAAGCAGGATTCCTGCAGATTCCGCACTGTTTTAACTGGACTGTGTGTTTTCCCTAATATTCCCCCCAAAAAAACTTCTGTCACGTAATTGTACATGTTGGTTAATAGTGAAAGTGTTGAAAATGCTCTTTATCTGCAGTTGTGGACTCATATTTTGTCCAGGACTGTTGCTAATATAAAGGCATTAAAATAAAATTTGCCTTTGACTTTGTCGATTTATTCAGACAAATTTGAAGCCTCTGTCTCAATTGGCCTTAATTAGATGTACAATTCCTTTTTATGAGCCCCACTGAGCAACCAAGTAGTCTTATTGACTCTGAATGCTGTTCTGTATCGCTGATTGCTTGACGGCATCTCCATTAAAGAGAAATGAGCAGAAATAAGTAAGAGAGAAATCAATCAGCTGCCTGTGTGTCCCATGTCAGAGCTGAAAGAATAACCCGTATCTGTGACTTTAAGGAGAAAAAGAGATGACATCCAAACCTGCTGTAAATAAAATAAAATTAATATTTAAGAAATTTTTGTTTTATTTTTCTGTTCGGTGTTCAGTCATGCTTAAATGAAGAGCTGTGTTTGGGGGAATGCCGTTGTACTCAGTACTGTAGGTACACTGCACATGGTTCTGGGGTTGGGGGGGTTGGCTTAAATGGCCAAATCAGAGACTCTTATGATTGGCACAGAGGGTAATATATGCTGGGAACAGGCAGGTGAGAGACAAGAGCCCTTTTATGAACATTCTTATCAGGAGCTTCATACAGGATTCTGCAAGCATTTCACTACGGATTACAAATGCACAAGTGTAATGTGTCTTTGTACCACTAGAGGGCGACCGAAGTACAGTAGTCCCGGAGAGGTCAGATGACACCGTAACGCAGGGTTTCCTCTGTGTTCAGAGTGTGTGTATGCGGGAGAAGGTGTGTGTGGCACCGACCCGCCGTGCCTAAAACGGTCGCAGACAGGTGTGTTCCCGCAGGAAGCACCGGAAAGGAAGTCCCAGCCGCCAGCTGGTGCGAGTTTACTCACTGTAAGCCCCCCCAGAATCCTGGTGACACCCCCGCCCCCCCCCCCCCAACGCCCCCATCGTGACGTGTCTGTGTGTGATGGCACACGTCTCTGGGGAGGTGATAATGCCCGCGCTGGGTGTTTGGGGGGGGGAGTGGCGCACAGTAGCCCGGTCATAATCACCCCATAACCAGGCTCTGAGCCTGCGCTCTGTGAGCAGAAAGAGCGGCCGTTATGCGGATTAGCACTTCCCATTTCCTGCGGCTTCCCCGCGTCGGTAACGGCTGATGACACGGACTCAAGAGTTTAGTGTCGCCGGGCCGATGTGTCCCCTGTTACTAAGCCTGCCTTATATGTAGAAAATATATTAATACGTTTGGGAGGGGGGAAATATGTATATGTACCTCGGTGGGCTAGCAAACTAGTGCCAAATTTACCTTTGCATTAGCTTGGTTTCATACACATAAATCTTCTGTTTTTAGTTTTTTTTTTTTAACTACATTAATTTTTTAAAAATGTTTGCACTCACAGTCCTAACACAGAAACTGCAGATTTAAGAGTTAAGAAATTCAGATTTAGAGGAACTGCCGCCATTACGCTGATGAAACACCATCCACAAGCACTTCAGTCCTGACCCTCGTGTTTAATCAGATGTAAGGATTCTGTGTATATACTGTATACACTGTATATAACAAGGACTGTGTTTCCTACGCCGGGTACCCAGTATGGATGTAAATACCCTCAAATTAAAGCTGACAGTCTGCACTTTGACCTCATATTCTTTGTTTTATTCATTGTCAAAACCAGTTTGAATTTGACGGGGAGAGAGAGTTCAGCCAGCAATGTGGGAAACTGTGACAAACTACATTGTGTGTGTGTCTGTGTGTGTGTATGCGTCCGCGTGTGTGTGTTGGTATAGATTTGTGAGAAAAACAAGAAAACTGGAAGAAAACTGATTGATGGTTGATTGATTGTAAGATTGATTGATTTTGAGACGTGACCAGTGCTGTGTATATATATATAAGAGTGTGAAAGTGTGTGTTTTAACCCTAAGCAGCGCAGTGCAGAGTGCATAGCCGGTAGCCTGCACACTTAGTGCGTGCATGTGGCATTTCAGCACTGTGGAGCTCCTGGGTCTTCCCCTGTAACCACCCCTTCTGTGACCCCCCCCCCCCCACCCAGATGGTATATTGGGGGGGTGGGGGGGGTTCTGTAGCTTACATCACAGCTGAAGCTGCAGGTCACAGGGTCTGGGGGGGGAAGCATGAAAGAGAGAGAGAGGCAGGGTTGCACCCCCCCCCTCCCCCCCCGCTGGGTCACTAATGAACTGAGGCCATTTCTTTCATTGTGTCTCCCAGCTGTTACGCCAACAAGAGCCAAAATGGCCCCCGCGTGTCCATACCGACAGCCACCAGCACACAGCACACCCCATCCCCCAGCACACAGCACACCTCCCCCCATCCCCCAGCACACAGCACACCTCCCCCCCCCCGTCCCCCCCATCCCCCAGCACACAGCACACCACCCCCCCCCCCCCCCCCCGTCCCCCAGCCTGCTGGCCCCAAGGACTGGCTGCTCTCACAGCTCCACTCCTGTTCTGTTCTGTTCATGTTTTCTTGTGTCAGGTGATGCAAAGGTTTGGGCCATGACCTGCCAGTTTATTTATTTATTTATTTATTTAGTTTTGGTGGTTTGTCTGTCTCTAAATGGTTTTGGACGCATTTGCGTGCAACTTTTGTGGGGCGGTTGGGAAGGGCCGGGAATGGGGGGCAAAGGGGGGGGGGAATATTGGATTTTAGGGTTGCTATGACGACTGTCACAGGTGATCGGGGCATTCTGTCTCCTGAACGCCTGTGGAGTCGGGCGAGCATTGGGGGAGGGGGGGTCATTCTGCTCATAAAGTGTGAGTGGGGGTTCGGGGGCGGGTGCGTGTGAGTGAGTGAGTGATATGGTGTGTGTGTGTGTGTGTGTGTGTGGGACGGGAGGGCGGGGGGTCAGTGCTTTAATTCAGTGACTGCGCTTCTGTAGCTGCTGACGAAGTTGCGCGGCGTGTTTTAGCATGCGCCCGTTAGATATGGCCCCGCTGCTCGGAGAGCTAATGAGGCAGGACCCCCCAGTCCTCTGTTTCGCGCCCCTGCGCCGGCGACCGTCCCGCGTTTCGGCTAGCCCCCCTGTCCTCTGTTTCGCGCCCCTGCGCCGGCGACAGTCCCGCGTTTCGGCTAGCCCCCCGTCCTCTGTTTCGCGCCCCTGCGCCGGCGACCGTCCCGCGTTTCGGCTAGCCCCCCTGTCCTCTGTTTCGCACCCCTGCGCCGGCGACCGCCCCACGTTTCGGCTAGCCCCTCTGTCCCGGCGTTAAGTCCCAATCGCACTTTCTCAGCTGGCGCCGCGGCAACGGGCGAAGCTCCGCTCGCTGTAAGCGCATCAGCGTTTCCCCGGTTCGTGTTTTCGTGTGAAGGGGGGGGGGGGGAGAAGGTCGCACCGGGACGCAGAATCCTGCGAACGGGCCCCTTTGTCACGCAGGCCACGGCCTTTTGGGAGTGTTTTTAGCGTTAGATTGCTGTGATTGAGTATTAGCATGTAATTAACTGTCGCCTTTTTCCAATCTATAAACTCCTGGTTCTGGGTTAGTGTGGCTTACTTAAGTACATTACCTTCTTGTTCTAATGTTAACTAAGCACATTACCTCCGTATTCTAGGTTGGTATAGTTAGTTAATAACCTCTTTGTTAAAGTTTGGTACAGTTAGTTTACTTAAATACATAACCTCCTTATTCTAGAGTGGTGTAAATTAACTGATGTTCCCTCCTTATTCTTGGTTGAGGTAGTTAGTTAACTGAAATACATGACCTGGTTTTGGGATGGTGTAGTTAGTTAACTGAAATACATGACCTGGTTTTCGGATGGTGTACTTAGTTAACTGATGTACATGACCTGGTTTTGGGATGGTGTAGTTAGTTAACTGATTTACATGACCTGGTTTTGGGATGGTGTAGTTAGTTAGCTGATGTAAATAACCTGGTTCTGGGGTGATAAAGTTTTTGTTTTCGAGATGTTGAACAGGTACACTGCTGTGGTCAGTCTGGTGCGTTGGTGTTGCTGATATAACCCGTGTTCTCAACCTCTGGATGAGAGCGC
>NC_057948.1:35406738-35411738 GCF_018555375.3 Anguilla rostrata
TCACTCCTGTGTGTGTTTGATGTACTTTTTATACTCTTTACATGCTGAAACCAAGCACCCACCCCCTCTACAGATCCATGAGAATCCTAAATGATTTTACTCATGCTGTTTTGTTGCATTACAGGCATTTAGCAGACGCTCTTATCCAGAGCGACGCACACAACTTTTACACAGCAGCTAGCTGACATGTCCTTTTCACCACTGTCCTTTCTGAATGGCCAGCAGTCTGCAGGATTTACACTGGAGTCTGAAGGGTTACGGTGTTTATAATGAGCGATCTGACCCGGGTCTGGTAAACATTCTCCATCCCGCTGGGTACGGACTCGGGGGGGGGGGGGGGGAACGAGGGGGGGGGGGGGTGGGTTAGGGTTAGGGTTAGGGTAGGGGGCTGTGTCTATTGTTGTTTTCACAGTTGTGCTGATGGAAGGCTCCTATGCTCCGTGACTAAGTCACACGGTGTGTATTTGGGTCGTGAGTTTTGGGGGGTACAGGGGTACAGAGGCCACTCTGTAACCAGGACTGCCCCTGGGTAGGGAGGCCACAGAGCATGGTGGGAAGGGGGGGGAGCAAGGGTGAGGGGACACAGGTCAAATTTTCCTAAGTTGGGTGCCCCCCCCCCAGTGGTCAGGGTTGGGTGACAGATGTTCTGTTTCACCCACACTGGGGCTAGAGAGGACAGAGGAGACCCCCACAGTCCACCTGTCAGCTCATTAATAACAATTAATTATTCATTACCAATAATGCCAGGCGTTTGTTTCCATCACACTGGCCTGACTAATTGTCCTGTTTCTCTTTGGCCTGGGATGGCAGTATGGCTGCTTGGACTCATAATAAAACATTTAAAGAAAACAGAGGCCTTAACCCTTTAACTTTCTCAGTACCAGGCTTTATATTATATATGTTGTATTCACCATTGTGCTAATCGTACCTTTGAGCTAAGCCGCAAAAAATTAAACGTTACAACTTCGACGGCCCGAGCGGGGGCTCCCAAACTCTCAAAGCCACATAAAATGGAGGCTCGCCTGTTTAAAATGGCTACCCGTCGACACCTTTATCCTCACACCTGTCCTGGGGGCGAACGGGCTCACCTGATTGGCCGGATTAGAGGCCCTGAGGCGGGCAGCTGGCTCAGTCCTGCTTCTCTCACTGAGGCCTTTGTTTTGCTCTCCAGGGTTATCAGTCTTTCTTTCTCCCTTTTCTTTGTTTCCTCTCTTCTGCCTTCCTGTTCTTCCTCTCTTTCTCTCTCTTTCTCTCTCTCTCTCTCAGTTTTCCAAACATTGGCATGGTAAACATACACGTGTATTGTAAACATACAAGGCATGGTAAACATAAAAGGTGATTTAAGATTTTTTAATTGAACTTTTTTGAACCAGAGTAGTTACACTGAAATTGGCATCTCTTTTGCTAGTGAGCCCTGGAGCCTGCTTGTCTTTGGACATGTATTAATAGAATATAATAAATTCAATATTTTAGTACAGTACTGTACAAAAAAGAGGTTATAATATTGTAAAATAAAAGTACAAAGATGAATAAAAGTAATCAACCTAAAGTGCCAGGCTGTGTTTTAGACGTAAGGTCATTGTCATGTGTCAGTGCTGCTGGGTCAGTGATGCTGTGTTTGTGCTGCTGTGTCTGTGCTGCTGGGTCAGTGCTGCTGGGTCAGTGATGCTGTGTCTGTGCTGTTGGGTCAGTGCTGCTGGGTCAGTGATGCTGTGTCACTGATGCTGTGTCTGTGCTGTTGGGTCAGTGCTGCTGTGTCTGTGCTGTTGGGTCAGTGATGCTGTGTCTGTGCTGTTATATCGGTGTTGCTGTGTCAGTGATGCTGTGTCTGTGCTGTTGGATCAGTGATGCTGTGTCTGTGCTGCTGGGTCAGTAATGCTGTGTCAGTGCTGCTGTATTGGTGATGCTGTGTCAGTGCTGCTGTGTCTGTGCTGCAGTCTAGCCTGCCCCCTCCTTCGCGCGATGCAGAGAAGCAGCCCTCGGTCATTCCTGCGCTGGTGCTCAGGGGCTCTGGGGAGGGAGCCGGGGGACAATGTTAAACGGCACGGGCGGGGTGAAGCTCGGGCTTGCGGGGGTTCACCCCAAATCTGGTTTTTACTTCACGTGGAGGTCAACTGCGGCTCAGAGGGGCTTCTGGGAGAGATCAGTGAAACCGGGTGGGGTTAGAGAGCAGAGACAAGCGCATTTAATCTCTTAAATTCATCTCCTGAGACGCCCGACGGGTGCTTGGACAGTGCTACCTGCGTCTCTAAGGAGGAGGCTCGCAGCATCTCCCAAGTTGCCGCGGAAACAGAGCAGGTATTGTTCTGGATGCGTGTACCGTTGGGCGTGCGCGTTGCCCCCCTTGTAGGGAGCACTTTCAGGGGTGTGGGGGGGGGGGGGGGTGGTTGGGGAGTGTTGCGGGTGTCAGCTGGTTGCTGCAGTATTACGGTAGTGAACCCACCCACCCCCCCTACACCCAAGCTGCATGCTGGGAGCTGGACAGCTGGTGGCCTTCGGAGTCCGGCTGCATGGTGGATGGGAAAAGCCATCGCCACGGAAACTCAGGAAGGCATTGCATCTGCCGCTAGCTGTCTCCCTACTGCCCCCCTCCTCGCCCCCCCCTCACCGTCAGCTGAGATCTGGCCGAGGACAGCTGGTCAGTGTGGCTGTGTCCCAGGACCTGTAACCCACCCACCCCCCTCCCCCCCCACTACCCTACCCCCTCCACAGCAGCCACCAGCTCCAGCGCAGGGAGTCCAGGGTCCGGGGGGGGGCGGCGGCAGTGATCACTCGTCCTCTGACACCACCTCCTCACACATGCTGCACTCCTCCAGCTGGCATCTTGGGGGCGCTGTAGGGACAGGAAAGCAGCCCTCAGGCCTCCAGCATGGCGTAAAAGCAGACTGGCCCTGTGCTCTAATGTGGGGCATGCAGCGGAGGTGTGTTCCCGCACTGCAGTCTGCCTGGGGGGCTGAACCAGGCCCTCCCCCAGCACAGAGTCTCATTCTCTCAAACGCACTAATTATTCACAACTTCCTCCTTCTCTTTGCATTTTACGTTTTTGCGAGAAAAATAACCCGGTCAGACGCTGTCTGCATGAAATACACGCACTGTCCCCCCCCCCCCCCCCTGCAGAATTCAGAGCAGAATAGAGCAGATTCTGCCCAGGCTGACCCCCCCCCCCCCCCCCCCCCCACGCTTGGAACAGGATTTACGGAGCTCGAGTTGTATTCCGTCGCTCCGCCCGACTCCTTGGAAACGGCACCTTCGACTCGATGAGCCGAAAATCCTCTGGAGGAAAAGCCTGCCAAGAAAGGGAAGAAAAAAGCGCCTTGTAAACTGTTATAAAAAAGTAGTTTTGCTAATTACTGCTGGGTGTGCTTGGCCTGCGAGCTCGGGGCTCAGACGGGACTCCAGCTGGGGGACGCTGAGCGGCGCGGGGCACGGGGGGGGGAGGGGGGGGCACGTTGGCAAAGCCGGCCCAGCCAGGGGCAACAGGGCATTTCTCTGCAGCTGCCAGGGAGGAACAGCCCCAACGCCCTTCAACAATGGGCTTTAACCCTTTTGGAGGGCAGGGTTTTTTGGAATGTTTTTTCAAGTTCTACGTCAGTATGTTCTAGAACTCCGCCGCTCTCAGTCACCGGTGGTGATTGTGACATCAGCATTAGAACGTTCGGTTATGGAGATTCTAATCGCGTGTTTGGGATCTTACAGCACACCTTGAAGGGTTAATGTGCTGGGGGAAAATGACAGGGTTTAAATGAGCTGGTTTTGGTGGGTGGGTGGGGGAGGGGAGAGGGTGCGGGGGGGGTGTCTGGGTGGGGGGGTTGTAGCGGGGTGCTGGTTTGAACCCCTCACCTCTTTGTCTAGTGTGGAATTATATCTTTGTGGGGGTCAGAATTCAGTCTCCGTTAATTGACATGAACTCTGACAGAAATGGCGCTGAGTGTTTTTATTGTAGTTGTGTCTGGGGTGGTGAGGGCTGTGCAGATAGCTGAACAGTGAGGGGGGGGGGGTGGGCAGAGGCACTGCAGGAAGATATTACTATTATTTTTTTTTACGGACTGTTCTTTCCTTCGTGACTCCTTCATCGAGCGCTGCTCACAGGAGTTAGATTTACCAGCAGCCCTCGGTGTCACTCGGGAATTCAAGGACCCCCCAAAAACTGCTGATATTCAAGGGCTTAGATAACCTGTTTGTGATTGGATGGGCATATTTTTTTTTTAATTTCAATATTTGAATGTATTTCTGTTTTTTGATGAATGCGGAAGAACTTGACTGACCTGCACACAGCCCTGATCCCAACCCCATCCGACACCTTTGGGGTCAGTTGGAAAACCAACTGCGAACCAGGCCTAACCCACCCAATCAGTGCCCGACCTCACTAATGCTCTTCTGGCTGAACAGAAGCAAATCCCTGCAGCAATGCTCCAGCATCTAGTATGAAGCCTTCTCAGAATAGTGTTCTCAGAATAGAGGTTGTTACAGCAGCAAATGGTGGACCAACTCTGTATTAATGCCCATAATGAGATGGATTGTGGATGAGATGTTGGATGTCAGGTATCCGCACACTTTTGGCTGTGTAGTGTGTGTTTCCCTGGTAGCCTGTGGTTACTGCCAGGTCCTCTGTCGATGAGCAGAGTGGTTGTGCTTTTCTGGGACGGGGACGGGCCAGTTTGGGGGGGGGTGTTGCGGAGAGATTGGGAGGATCTGTGTAATGAGTTGCTGTCCCATCTGCTGGTCAATTCCCGGTGATCAATAAATACACACTGCTGCTCATCTTCTACAGTTACTGCAGATTGGCCCGAGCCCATCTGCTCCGACACAGGGGTCACCACTCCCTATTGATCCCGCATTGACCCTCCAAATTGTTTAATGGTAACCAGGGTTAATTAACAATTTGTCATCCCCGTAATTGCGCTGGGTTAGTTTCAGTCCCATCGACTGATGCGCACAAAGGGGCCATGATGCTCCAGACGTTGTTTTTCAGTTAATTTGGGGATAAAGGAACAATGGGA
>NC_057948.1:35416738-35436738 GCF_018555375.3 Anguilla rostrata
AGAATAATGACAGTGAGCATTTTCAAAACAAAAACAACAATGTTAATGTTAAATCAACCCTAGTATTTATTGTAAAAATGTATGTTAGGATTGTCACTCAGTGTCCCTCAGGTTATGACAAGCTGAAATGTATTAAGCCCTAACTGGGGCTGTTGGGCCTTCTCCTGATAGAATTGCACTGTGGTGTGGGGATGGCTGGTTTAAGCAGCCACACCTGCCCTGGGTCAAGCTAATTAGACCTGGCCAATTGGATAATTGGTGAAGAATTAGGTAATTGGCCAGGCTAATTGGACCCAGGAACAGGAGTGGCTGCACCTGTGCGTAGGGAGGTAATCACTGCGCACAGGTTAAATCTGCCATCCCCACGCACACCGGGAGCTCTCTGTCATGACAGGGTTTAACATCTGCTCATTTGGCTGTTACCATCTTGCCAAACCCTCGTGGAATAAATGTGGACTGTCTGAACATCATCTCCCTGTGTCTCTGTGCTGGAGGGCCCCAAGGAAAGCCACTTCGGTGGCCTGTGGCAGGCGTGTTTGCCACAGTGGCGCCCAACGTGGGGCTCCTCCGGCACAGCAAAGAGGCACAGGAGGGCCAGCCAGGAAGCACACTGGACGAGGGGCGGCTGAGGTGTTCCCGACAGGGCTTCGGGCGGATCCTCCGGGCCAAGAATGGGGAGCGGAAGATGACCAGGGAGGGGAAGGAGGCAATCCTCAGCTGGGACGCTGAGGAGCTGCACCTGGCCGAGGAGGCAGGTCAGCGACGGGCGGTGCACGAGAGGTGGTCGCGCCGTGAGCTGGACTTGGCCGGGAAGGCGGGTCAGCCACGGGCGGCGCACGAGCGGTGGCCGCGCCGTTTTGCTTCCTTTCTCGTCCGTTTGGTTGTTTTTCGTTCTTTGTTTTGGCCTGGTTGGTTTGCCCGAGCCCATGAGGGGATAAGCCTGCAGCCGCCTGCCAGCAGAGCCGACTGGCGGCCACCACAGCCACGAGGGTTCCTGGGCCCCAGCACCACAAGGCCAGTCCACCAGCCCACCAGCCCAGCCACCCCACCACAGCCCCTGGAACAGCCCAAGCCGGTGACGCCCCCACCAGCCAGCAGAGCAGCCCAGGACTTCCCGTGCTCCAGGAGGGAGGAGGAAGAAGGGCTGCCTTGTCGTACGAAGGAGGGTCACCGCATGTACTGGACTGTTCCGGGGCCACCCACCCTGACTTTTTTAAAATTTTTTAGCGTGTTTGGAGTGTTTTTTGTTTGTTGTCTTTGTCTTTGTTGGGAGTGTGGGGTGGGGTGGGGGGGTGGGGGTGGGGGGGGGGGGGGGGGGAGTAGCTTCGCCAGGGATTCTCCCTGGCCTCAGTTTGGCGTTGGGGGTATGTGGTGTGGGGATGGCTGGTTTAAGCAGCCACACCTGCCCTGGGTCAAGCTAATTAGACCTGGCCAATTGGATAATTGGTGAAGAATTAGGTAATTGGCCAGGCTAATTGGACCCAGGAACAGGAGTGGCTGCACCTGTGCGTAGGGAGGTAATCACTGCGCACAGGTTAAATCTGCCATCCCCACGCACACCGGGAGCTCTCTGTCATGACAGGGTTTAACATCTGCTCATTTGGCTATACCATCTTGCCAAACCCTCGTGGAATAAATGTGGACTGTTTTAACATCATCTCCCTGTGTCTCTGTGCTGGAGGGCCCCAAAGAAAGCCACTTCGGTGGCCTGTGGCAGGCGTGTTTGCCACATGCACATTTTTGCTCATCCTTTGATAAGGAATTTAAGTTTATTGAAAATTTATGGAAATACACTTCTTATTTTTGTGTATATTGTACAGTTTAGGAGGAAGTGCATCTCTGACTCCACTTCTCCTGTCCTACAGTGACCACGTATTCCTTCTTCTTTTGGCAACCATGAGTTTTTCTGTCTGCCTTTTTTTTATTTCAAGGGTGTGGTCGCTGAGTCTCTCTCTGTCTCTCTCTTTGTCTGTCTCTCTCTCTCTCTCACTCTGTCTCTCTGTCTGTCTCTCTCCCTCTCTCTCATTCTGCCTCTCTGTCTGTCTCTCTCTCACTCTGTCTCTCTGTCTGTCTCTCTCCCTCTCTCTCACTCTGTCTCTCTGTCTGTCTCTCTCATTCTGTCTCTCTGTCTGTCTCTCTCCCTCTCTCTCACTTTGTCTCTCTCTCTTTGTCTGTCTCTCTCCCTCTCTCTCACTCTGTCTCTCTGTCTGTCTCTCTCCCTCTCTCTCACTCTGTCTCTCTGTCTGTCGGTCTCTCTTTCTCTCTCTCTTCACCCGGGGTGCACCATCCCTCTCTCCCTCTCTCTCTCCCACAGTGACCTGCCTGAACTCGTCTCCGTCATGTTTCATAAAGAACAGGACCCCCACGGTTTCTCTACATTAAGGGAGGGGCGTGGGGGCGGTACTAGGGGGGCAGATGGGGGCCCCTGTGGGGCAGTTTATCCAGCGGCTGCTGATTCCGCCTCGTCCGGGTTTTCGAGAGGGCGGAGTCTCGCCTGTAATTTTGTCCGCCTCTTCTTTCAGAAGTTCGGATACCTCAAAGGAGCCCTTGTCTGACCTCCGTTTCCTGAGCTGACCTTGTGCCATTATGGCAGCGTCGCGCATTAACAATTAACACAGCGCTTCCGCCCGTCTGAGTCATCCCCGGTGAAAACCTGTCTGCCGTGCCAGATGGTTCCTTTTAAATATTTAAATTCTTGTTTACGTATCGCGGTGTGCCAGACACTGGGAGGATCAGGTCATTTTCTAACCTCCCTGCCCTCTGGGTGGCTGTGGTCACCTTACAGGGGTTGAGTGAGTTTGCGCTGGCTTCCAAACCTGAGCGTTGGGGGTCACCTTCTAAAAGAGGACTGGATCACGCCACTTCCTGCACTCGGCTTGGTTGGCATGGCAACCACAAAACTGTTACACTCTGGGGCACTCTGTCCAACTGTCACTCTCGTTTAAAACTGAGAAGCTAAGCCAATTTAGCAAACTGCTGGTTTTTTTTTTTTTTTTTTTTACAGTTACAAGCCTTTAGCTACTTCAGTTGAAGTTTTTTAAATGATATTAATAGTTGAGGTTTAGTGCCCCCTTCAACTTGTTTTTTTCTGTCATATATTTTTTTTCCCGAGTTTCTGTACTAATACCTTTGCTTGCAGATTTTTTTTTAACTTCCAACCAAATTTTTTTTGCTGTTTTGTCTTTTGTTCTAATTTTGTCCTACCATGTGTGTTTGTGTTGATAAGTGTGTTCTTTTTCACCTAGAATGTGTTTTTTTTTATATTTTAAAATGTGAGATTTAAGGTTGTTTATGAAAGACCATTTGTTGGAGCTAATGGCTGGCGAGTTTTCCTTCTGAGGACCTCTCTCTCCTTCTGTTCTCTCTCCCCCCCTCTCTTCCTCTCTCTCCTTCTCTCCCTGTGTCTCTTGTTCTTCTCCCTTCTTCCTTCCCTCTCGTCCTTCTCCCCTGTGTCTCTTCTGTCTCTCTCCCCCAGCTATCTCTTCTCTCTCCGCAGGAGAAGTGCTGGTGGTTCTCTCGGGTGGAGACGATCGCGTGGCGCTGGCTCCGAGAGTACGTGGGCCCAGGCTGAGGTTGCCCAGCTCTCCATCATCGGTGAGCGCGCTGGGCCGGCTGCAGTGACTGCTCTCCCGGCTGCAGTAACTGCTCTCCCGGCTGCAGTAACTGCTCTCCCGGCTGCAGTAACTGCTCTCCCGGCTGCAGTAACTGCTCTCCCGGCTGCAGTAACTGCTCTCCCGGCTGCAGTAACTGCTCTCCCGGCTGCAGTGCTGCTCTCTCCGGCTGCGTGCTGCTCTCGGCTGCGTAACTGCTCTCCCGGCTGCAGTAACTGCTCTCCCGGCTGCAGTAACTGCTCTCCCGGCTGCAGTAACTGCTCTCCCGGCTGCAGTAACTGCTCTCCCTGCGACTTCATATCCAGTGATGTAACAGTTTTAACCGTCAATCTGTCCAGCATGCCACCTGGGTCTCTGTGTGGTGGTTACCTGGCACTGAGCTTTTGGAATAGAGTGTTACAGTTTATAGTCCCAAAACCCGGAAGTAAGTTAGAATTTTTGAGCCGTGGGTTCCCTCGTCAGATCTATGGTTTGTTCTGCAAATAGATCTGGTGACGTAAGCCTAAAAGAGCTCCACGTTTTGTTCTACGTGATAAATTATATCCAATAATATCTCAACCTTGGATTTCGAAGCTGTTATCTACTTTTAAAAAGTAAGTTGCTAACAGGTTGCTATATTGAAACTACAACAATGGTCGCTTTCTGGAAACCGCCGCTCAAGTTTCCATACTAACTTGCCTGCACTTGACAACCATTGTAGTTTGGCTGACTTGTGCTCTCTCTCTCTCTCTCTCCCTCTCCCTCTCCCTCCTCCCCCCCTCCCTCCCTCCCTCCACAGACCTCATTGTCGTGGTGGCTTCTGTAATCGTGCTGTCCGTGGGCTCCAAAGGACAGGTGTTTGCTACCTCTGCTGTCAGGTAATGGGGCGGAGTCTGGCACTGTGTGGCCTGGGAAGGCGGGCGGAGCCGGGTCCTGGGCGGGGTCTGTTGTCATGGTGCGTGGGTGTGTCTTCCAGAGGGATCCGCTTCCTCCAGATCCTGCGGATGCTGCATGTGGACCGACAGGGAGGAACCTGGAGGCTTCTGGGATCTGTAGTCTTCATACATCGGCAGGTGAGCGAGATACACACAGAAGCACACAGACTCAGTCACAAACATGCACACACGTGTGCGCATACAAGTGCGCACGTCGGAATGTGCACATGCACAAAAAGCACTCTCACACAAACGCACATTTACACTCACAAGCATTGTGATGCAATGTCTCACACAGCCGGATGCACGCACACACACACAGCCATACACACAGACAGCTCCAGCTAGAGTCTACACTGTCAGGAACTGCACGTTGTCCGCCCCTTCCTCCTCTGTCTGCAGAGATAGACAGGTTTACCCCTAACTGCCTGCAGGGGGCGCTTTTAAAACTCCTCCCTCTGGTCATTGGTCATGTTCCTCTGCACCTGTCCGCCTGTCCATCCCTCCCAGGAGCTGATCACCACGCTGTACATCGGCTTCCTGTGCCTGATCTTCTCGTCCTACTTCGTGTACCTGGCGGAGAAGGATGCGGTGGACTCCAGCGGGGTGACCGAGTTCGCCAGCTACGCCGACGCGCTGTGGTGGGGAGTGGTAAGCCCCCGCGCCTCGGACGTCCCGGGACGGGGTGACCCGCTCCCGCCGCCCCCAGGGGACACTTCCTGATCACACCACTTCCCACTTCCCCTGGGTCCCTCCCTCTCAGTCACGCAGGCCCGGGGGCTAAACTCTAATCTTTCCATCTTTGTCTTTCACTCCGATCCTGGGGTCTTATTCCCATCGCATTCCCAGCGCTGGCCCATCTCTGATGACTCATCGCAAAGCCGGGATCCCATTTCCTGTGCTATCGCCCCATCGGCCAATCACGGCTCACGCTTAACGAGTGGGGGGGGGGTGTGGCCTTTTCCTTTTCGGCAGGCTAATCTGAGTGTAAACAGCGCAAACACAAATAAACAGCTCATCCTGTCCCTCTGAAGTGCGGGGTCTGAGTCAGCTCCACCGCTGCCCCATAATCCACATCAGGGGGCCGGCGGGGGGGGGGGGGGGGGGGGGGGGGGGGGGGGGGGGGGCGGGGGGGGGGGGGGGGGGTGGTGTGGGGGGGGGGGGGGGGGGGGGGGGGGGGGGGGGGGGGGGGGGGGGGGTGTGTAAATGTCACCGTGGGTGTGCGGTTAGATCTCTTAGCTCCTCTCCCACTGCCCTGAGCAAACACTCAAACACTAGCGGCCAGGATAGCCAGCCTATGCTAACGTTGTTGGCTGTTGTCTGTGAAGGGCCCCGAGGTGCATCAAACACAGGCTCGTCCGTGGCCCCGTGTGCGCTGGTTTCACACTCTGGTTCTGTCTGTCTGTCAGTTGTCTGTTACTGGGGGAGCTTCCTCACACTGACGAGGTCGTGTTTCTGTGGAACGGGCAGATGGCCACATGGCTGGCAGCCTCTTTAAGCTTTGCACTGTAAACAGAGAGTTAAGAATAAACCCAATATTAAAAAAGTCTTTTTTCATCTTTGGCTGTTGTTACATTTAATCTCATTCATTAATTTAGCATGATTAGATGTTCTGTTTTTTCCCCCTTTTGTTGTATTTGCGGTTTGTTATTCCAGAACAAGCTTTGTCAGCACACCGTATGTGTGTACCTGTCAAAACCATTGTGAATTTGACAGAAAGAGAGAATTCTTGCACTGCAGAATTAAAACTGTAATGACATTCTATAACGTGTGTGTTTGTATGTGTGTGTGTGCGTGTGTGTGTGCGTGTGTATGTGTGTGTGTGTGTGTGTGTGTGCATGTGTGTGTGTGTGTGTGTGTGTGTGTGTGTGTGTTGTGTGTGTGTGTGCGCGTGTGTGTGTGTGTGTGTGTGCGTGTGTGCGTGTGTGTGTGCGTGTGTATGTGTGCGTGTGTGTTTGGTGTGTGTGCGTGTGTGTGTGGTGTGTGTGTATGCTTATAATGTTGCATGTTGTGTTCTGTTTCCTTTTTGTGTATGTTGCGTTGTGTGTTTGCAAGTTGTGTGTGCGTTGTGTGTGCTGTAACATTGTGTTTGAGGGGTTGTGCTGCAGTTTGTATGTTCTTGACGTGTGTGTTGTATGTGTGTGTGTGCGTGTGTGTGTGCGTGTGTATGTGTGTGTGTGTGTGTGTGTGTGCATGTGTGTGTGTGTGTGTGTGTGTGTGTGTGTGTGTGTACACGTGTGGGTGTGTGTGTGTACACGTGTGTGTGTGTGTGTCTTCAGGTGACAGTCACGACCATAGGCTACGGAGACAAGGTTCCACAGACCTGGATCGGCAAGACGATCGCTTCCTGTTTTTCCGTCTTCGCCATCTCCTTTTTCGCGCTGCCCTCCGTAAGTCCCAAAGCTTTACACGTGCCTGATTGGTTCACCTCACCGCTGGAAAGCAGCTGATTGGTTCACTGGAAGAGCTTTGGTACGGAAAGATGTTGTGAGATATTTAGAAAGTTGCAGCTATAATCCAGTCCTACTGCTTTCCATCTGTTCTGGAGGACCAGAGTACCCATCATGCACTGCTCAATGTAAACATTGCTATTTGTCTGTTTGTCTGTGTGTGTGCGTATGTGCATGCGTGTGTGTGTGTGTGCGTGTGTGTGTGCATGTGTGCGTGTGAGCGATTGTCTCTGTAGGGGATCTTGGGTTCCGGTTTTGCTCTGAAAGTCCAACAGAAGCAGAGGCAGAAGCATTTCAACAGGCAGATTCCAGCAGCTGCCTGTCTCATACAGGTGAGTGTGTGTGTGTGTGTGTGTGTGTGTGTGTGTGGGTGTGTTTGCATAGGCATATGCTACGTATGTCTTGCCTCTTACAGGGTATACCTCCCTGTGTTTGTGAGAGTGTATGGTGCCTGCTGCCATTATTACTGTGTTTGTAAATAGGGGGTTGGGATACATTTTAAGGTAGTTGTAGAAAACTCAGTGTTTCAGTAAAGGAACATCCAAAGTCAAAGTCTCTCTCTCTCTCCCCCCCTCTTCCTCTCTCCCTCCCTCTCTCTCCTCCTCTCTTTCTGTCTCTTGCTCCTTCCCTCTCTCCCTCCCTCCCTCCCTCTCTCCCTCTCTCTCTCTGTGTAGATGTGCTGGAGGTGCTATGCGGTGGAGAACCCAGACTCTGCCACCTACAGGATGTTTGTGAGGAAGAGGCCGGTGGTCCCCTCCTCCTCCGTGTCCAGTCCTCAGCCCAAAAAGACGGTAAAAAACTGTACACACCACGCACACACGCCAGCGGTAAACACAGCGCACACACCTACACCGCGCACGCACAGCACACACCTACGCCGCACACACACAGCACACACCTACACTGCACATGCACAGCACACACAGCACACACCTACACTGCACATGCACACACACACACACCTACGCCGCGCCCACACAGCACACACAGCCCAAGCACACAAACACCTCGCCCCACCCAGCCACCAACCACGCCGCCCACAGCACCACAGCACACACACACACACACACACTACGCGCGCCAACGCCACACAGCACAACCGCACACACCGCACACACCTACACCGCGCCCACTAGCTTGTGCTGCTTGCATTCTGGGCGGCCTTTACGAGTGAGCGGCTGGCTCTGCCGGGCCGTCCGGTGGGTCGGTGACGTCACGCAGGTGTGCTGCCGTCTCCCAGGTGAGGACCAGGAGGAAGCTGAAGAGCGAGAAGGACACGCTGACCAAATCGCCCACGGTCCCCAGCATCATCTACGACTCCGTGTTCGACGACACCAAGGAGTACTGCAGCGACAGCCCCACCTCCAGTAGGCCTGCGCCACCAATGTCTCAGTGTGTGTGTGTGTGTGTGTGTGTGTGTGTGTGTGTGTGTGTGTGTGTGTGTGTGTGTGTGTGTGTGTGTGTGTGCGTGTGTGTGCGTGTGTGTGTGTGTGGTGTGTGTGTGGCTGTGTGTGTGCTGTGTGCGTGTGTGTGTGTGTGTGTGGTGTGTGTGTGCGTGTGTGTGTATGTGAGTGTGTGTGTGTGTGTGTGTGTGTGTGTGTGTGTGTGTGTGTGTGTGCGTGCGTGTGTGTGTGTGTGTGCGTGCGTGTGTGTGTGTGTGTGTTTATGTGTGCGTGTGCGTGCGTGTGTGTGTGTGCATGTGTGTGTGAGTGTGTGTGTGTGCGCGTGTGTGTGTGTGTCTTAACTGGACCCCAGTATGGTCTCTACCTCAGAGAGAACTGTCTGTCCTGTGCTCTAATCATATGGTAATGTTGCCATAGTGTCTAATTTTGCTTCCTCCTCCCTCTCGAATCCCCCATCAGCTGTTGACTGTTCGTTCTCTGGTCCCTGTTTTCTCTCCCTCGCTCTCTTCCGCTCTTCTTTTGTCTCTCTGTCTCTCTCTCTCCCATTCTTGGCCCAGGCTCAGTGGCCCACCACTCACTGAGAATATTAGGTGAGGTCCCAACAGTGTCCACTCCTACCATGACTCACTCACTCACTCACTCACTCACACATTCACTCACACATTCACTCACTCACTCACTCACTCACTCACTCACTCACTCACTCACTCACTCACTCACTCACTCACTCACACACTCACTCACACATTCACTCACTCACTCACTCACACTCACTCACACACTCACTCACTCACTCACTCACTCACACACTCACTCACTCACTCACACACTCACTCACTCACTCACTCACTCACACATTCACTCACTCACTCACACACTCACTCACTCACACACTCACTCACTCACTCACTCACTCACACAGTCACTCACTCTCACTCTCACTCACTCACTCAGTGCCTGATTGACAGTGCCTGATTGACAGACTAGCCCTCTTGCGGTTTGCTGTGTGCTGTGTGGTTTTTTGAGCTCACAGGCTGTTGTGTGTTTGCAGTTGTGTGCTGTTTCTTATGTCTTTCCCTTTCTCATTATGCATTGCATGGTGTGTAGCAGAACATGCAGATGTGTGGTTCTGTCTCTCTCTCTCTCTCTCTCTCTCTCTCTCTCTCCTTCTCTCATGCATGGGCATGATTTTTCTTTCTTTCTTTTTTCTTTATTTATATATATATATATTGGATGTTAGCAGGGTGGGGCGCCCTGTGCACGTGGGGGTTTTCCAGTGTTCACTGATAAATCTTGGCTGGCTATCTGTGAGTCTGTCAAGGTTTACCAATATGGACGAGGCTTCTGAGCTACTGATGCTTTTTATTTCTGAGGGCTGTTCTGGTGTGAAGGCTGCACACTGAGCATGTCTTTTATGAGCTGAAAAACAACGTGGAAGAATTCAAATGTACGCACAATAAATAATGGCAATCTGACAAAGAGATAAATCCTATGTTGTCACTTCAATCGAAACAGAATGTAAAGTTGTCAACTTTCAAAAGTCTGGGTTTGTTTTTTTTTTATTTTTAAAGCTGTAGTCTTCCCCCCCCCCAAACTGTCCCCTTTTAAACTGCTGTTTAATAAAGAGCTCTCTTTCTCTCTCTTTCTCCCTCTCCTCCCTCTCTCTCTCTCTCTTTCTCCTTCGCTCCATCTCCAGCCCGACAGCAGACCTGGCCGTCTGTGTCCTCTCTACATTCCAGTTCTCCAGCACCAGGTCAGTAATCAGAGTGAGAAACCCAGGTCAGTAATCAGAGTGAGAAACCCAGGTCAGTAATCAGAGTGAGAAACCCAGGTCAGTAATCAGAGTGAGAAACCCAGGTCAGTAATCAGAGTGAGAAACCCAGGTCAGTAATCAGAGTGAGAACACCAGGTCAGTAATCAGAGTGAGAACACCAGGTCAGTAATCAGAGTGAGAACACCAGGTCAGTAATCAGAGTGAGAAACCCAGGTCAGTAATCAGAGTGAGAAACCCAGGGGAAAACGCGGAAACGCTTCATGCTGTAAATAATCTTCTTTACTAGATAGTGACATGCTTATTTTACTTATTTCTGTGTGTGTGCACCTGTGTCTGTGTGTGTGTGTGCGTATGTTTTTGTTTGCCTGTCTGTGTGTGTGGTGCGTGCGTGTGTGTATGTGTGTGTGTGTGTGTGTGTGCGCTCGTGCGTGTGTGTGTGCGTGTGCGTGCGCGTGCGTGTGCGTGCGCGTGTGTGTGTGTGTGTATTTGTGGTGTGTGTGTGTGTGTGTGTGTATATTTGTGGTGTGTGTGCGTGTGTGTGTGTGTGTGGTGTGTGTGTGGTGTGTGTGTGTGTGTATATTTGTGGTGTGTGTGCGCCTGCATGTGTGTGTGTGTGTGTGTGTGTGTGTGTGTGTGTGTGTGTGTATATTTGTGGTGTGTGTGTGTATGTGTGTGTGTATATTTGTGGTGTGTGTGTGTATGTGTGTGTGTATATTTGTGGTGTGTGTGTGTAGTGAAGAAGAGCATGGCGTTTTTGGATATCCAGGCCTCTCAGGTGCTGAAGCGCAACAGCAGTTTTGCAGACGACCTGGAGCTGGAGGCGGAGAGAGAGAGCGTGCTCACACCTGTCACTCACGTGTCACAGTGAGTCCTCCTGCTCTGCGCACCATACCCATCATGCACTGCTCTCCTACTGCCGTGTCAGCTGTGAGGTCAGCTGCCACTCACAGCACAGAGATCCATGTTCACTTACAAACACACACACACACACACACACACACACACACAAGGCTGCAGAGTCAGCCTCTATCAGCAGGGGGCAGTGTTGTGCTAGTTGTGAAGGATGTTCATATGCACTGTGTAGGGCTTATAGAAGTAAATGTGTAAATCTGATGTAAATCACACTAGACTGCGACTATTCACAATCAGGTTGTAGGTTCAGAATGGGTGTTCAGTCTCTACCCGCCCCTCCCCCAGCTGTCACTCAGTGTAGTTCAGACAGCACTGCCCATTGGCTGGAGATGATGTCATGTCATGTCTTGTCGTTTCCCCTGTGCCCGGTGTTGTATTGAGCACTGTTCCGGTCCCTTCTGTTGACTTGTCCTGGGTGGGTCAGCAGAGCTGGGCACTGAGCTGGGCACTGCCGTCTCACATCCGTGAAACCTGCCCATTCTGGGATGCACTGTTTCCCAGCAGCCTCTGGGGGCGGGGCCGGCTTTGTGGCCCATTCCGGGATGCCCTGACTGCGCGTCAGTGCGTCCTGTTTCCCAGCAGCCTCTGGGGGCGGGGCGGGCTTTGTGTCCCAGCGGAACGGGCACCGCGGCTCCCTCCGTCAGGGCCGCACAGTCGCCTCCCCGGGGGGGGCGGGGGGCGGAAGGGGGGGGGCGGAAGAATCGGCTCATTGTGTCTGTTTCTTTTCGGGGGCACGTGAATGCCCGCTGTGTGTGAACGGGACGGGCCCTGCCTGCCTGCCTCGCAGGAGCACTTGTGGGAGCGCAGGGGGGTAAGGGGGGGTAATTTCCTGTCCCCAAAGCCCTGCGGACCCTGGGGGTAATGGGGCAGGGTGCGGATGGCATGCTGGGACATCATTACCGGGAGCACCGCGCTCCATTAGCAGCTCAACATGTGGAACAGCATCACCACGGTCATTTAACCGCCCCCCGCCCCCCCCGTGCGCTCGCAGGTTCGAGGGGTTCTCACGTGAGGCCCGACGGAGAGAGGGGCGGGATGGGGGGGGCCGTCCGCAGATCCACCGCACCCCCAAACCTGCGGTCTCGTCAGAGCATCCCACTCCAGGGGCTCTGTATAACGCGCGCCACTAGGGGGCAGTGCTGCTACACGCCTCGGGTTAGGGCTGGGCCTAGCCCCGTTCGCTTGGGCCTAGCCCCATGCACGCTTGTTTTTTGTTGTACAGTTTGCGTCAGGATGTGCTGTCCTGCATTTCTCTCTCTCTCTCTCTCTCTGTCTCTTCTGTCTCTCTCTATCTCTCTCACTCTCCCTCCTATAGCAGTGCTATACAGTAGTGCTGGTAAATGTTTTATTTGGGCAGGCAAAACTTGCAGCCTGGGACGCACGCAGGAACATCCTGCGTGGGGGTGGGGGCGGGGGCACAGATGCACTGCAGGTGTTTAGGGGTTATGTCTCTGCGCACCTCAGAGCAGAATCAGAGTGTTTTGCAATGACTGCACGGTGTGCCGACATTTAAAACAATGTGGAGCATTGAGAGGGCTGTTTGTGTGGTAAACGCAGGGGAGATGGAGATATGTTCAGATTGACTGTGGTCGTGTGGGCATTGCATTGGGTTTCTTTTTGTGTTGTATTTGTTTTTTTTGGCGGGTGGGGGGGGAGGGGTGGGTAGGGGTGGGTTGTGGGTGTGTAAATAGGGGGCTGAGAAGTTTCAAGGTAGTCGTGGAAAATTCAGTGTTTCAATAAAGGAACATCAAAAGTCAGTCTCTCTCTGTCTCTTTTCCTCTCTCTCTCTCTCTCCCCCTCTCTCTTTCTCTCTCTCTGTCTCTGTCTTTCTCTTTTCCTCTCTCTCTCTCTCTTTCTCTCCCCCTCTCTCTTTCTCCCTCTCCTCTCTTTCTCCCTCTCTCTCTCTCTCTCTCTCTCTCTCTCTCCCTCTCCCCCCTCTCTCTCTCTGTTTGTTTCTGTGCTCTCTCGTCCGTTCCCTCCGAGCGGTGAGTCTCTCGGGGCGGACGGTGTCCCGATCGCCCGGGGCGAGCAGGGTTTGACGGGCCTCCTAAGCCCTGATGTGACAGTCTGTTTTCCCGAAGCGCTGCTGTGCGCCTTTGCCAGGAACCTTTTTTTCCCGCTCTACCAGTAAACTCAGAGGGCATGATTCAGTGCTGGGGGAGTCATGCCAAAAGAGTCTGAGCGAATCAACACAGTGAGTAAGCACCCCCGCACTCCCCCCCACCGTACCCCCCCCCCCCACTAACCCCCGGTCAACCCAACCCACTGAGAGACCCACAACCCCCCCCACCCATCCACAGGCCTGCCCCGTCGAATTCAAATATGGATAAAATGTCCTTTCTCCTGCTGGTGATATGAAAGCAAAATATGGCCATAACCAGCCAACATAAGAACCCTTGAAGTCCTAGCGCTTGGTACCACAGAGTGATAAAGGAACTGGAACACTACACAGTATACACTGCCCTGATACACTACACAACATACACTGCTCTGCTACACTGCACAATATACACTGCTCTGCTTCACTGCACACATACACTGCTCTGCTACACTGCACACATACACTGCTCTGCTACACTGCATAATATACACTGCACACATACACTGCCCTGCTACACTGCACACATATCACTGCTCTGCTATACTGCACAATATACACTGCCCTGCTACACTGCACACATACACTGCCCTGCTACACTGCACACATACACTGCTCTGCTACACTGCACACATACACTGCCCTACTACACTGCACACATACACTGCCCTGCTACACTGCACACATACACTGCACAGATACACCGCACTGGAACACTACACTACACACACACACACACTGCACTGGTGGAGTGCACTTGTTGTAAGTCGCTCTGGATAAGAGCGTCTGCTAAGAACCTATAATGTAATGTAATGTAATGTACATTGCAGTGGTGTACCAGTGTCACTGTCAGTCCATGCCGTGCTCTTCATGCGTTTACAGTGCCGTTGTTCTGATGGATGCCCAGGGTGTTCTGAGTGTTGAGGATGGAGCCTGAGTTAACCAATCAGAGGGCGCTGTGGCGACCTTCATTTCGCTGTCATCCAATGGGGAGATGGTAGCGTGAAAGTTTTGGCGCGTGAGTCTGCAGTGTTGGTGGGGGGGTGGCGGGGGGGACGTTATGACCATGGGCGCCCTCTATCTCGGCGCCCCCTGCAGGGTCGAGGATGAACGTCCTCCCCTCTTCCTGTGACCCCTGACCTCCCCCCTCCCGATTCCGTCCTCTCCTCTGTGGAAAGCCGTCTAGACTGCGTACCCCAGGCCTCCACTCCTCTGACGTCGCCTCTGACGTCGCCTCGGACGTCCGTCCGTCCCGTCCTGTCATTCCACTGTACGCGCCGCTGGGACGCTTGGAATTCCACGCTCCTCGGTCTTCCGCCCTGGAGCAGGGAATGCTGGGTAGGCCGTCCGGGCGGCGGTTGAGATCGTAGCTCGCCGCGCGGGTGCGAGCGGTGTTGGTGCCGGCCGTGGGCTCCAGGCCGTGCGGCGGGACGGACCAGACGCTCTGCGGTTAGCCAGCGGTGACAGGGCTGCCCAATCAGGAGCGTAACTCAGCCCCAGACTGCTCGTGTCCGGGGGGGGGGGGGGTGGGGGCTGGGGGTGAGTGCGTGACGGAACGCTGGTACGTGCAGGTGGGGTTACGGTTCTGCCAGTGCCACTCGGGCAGCTCGTTGGCACGCCCTGGGGGGGGGGGGGGGGGGGAGCGGGCGGTGGTGTTTGAGGAGACTGCCAAGTCTGTTCCTGGCACACTTGCCGATGGAGCCTTAATGTGTTTATTTAGAAGTGTTCCTGTGGAATTCATGGTGAGCTTATGAGGTCTGTGAGGGAGGGGAGTTGGCAGTTTAGGGTGGGGGGGGGGGGCTGGGGGGGGTTGAGGAGGTAGAGTTGGGTGGGACAGGGTGCAGTTGGGTAGAGGGGGGGAGGGGTTGAGAGAGTGCTAGCCAGGGAAGAGTGTTTAAGTTGAGTGTGTTTGCCTCCATAATCAATCAACCGGCCATCCAGAGGCACAGAAAGACCCCTGGGGAGGGTTGGGGATTGTGGGACGGGGGGTGGGGGTAGGGGGGGCTGTTGTGTTCTTCTCCTACTCTAAGCACTCTGCTCACTGGGCTGCCTTATCTCTAAGTGCGAGGTCAGAGGTCGCTAGGGGTGGCGGTGCTGTGTTTTGTTCAGGGGATACTGTATGTCTGCTTCTGCTGCTGTGCAGGGCCAGAAAAGAGCCCCAACGTCTCTCTCTCTCTCTCTCTCTCTCTCTCTCTCTCCCTCTCTCTCTCTCTCTCTCTCTCTCCCTTTCTCTCTCTCTCTCTCTCTCTCTCTCTCTCTTTCCCCCTTTCGCTCTCTCTCTCTGTCTATCTCTCTCGGCCCCCTAATCGCTGGGGAGGGGTGCGTTTGCAGAGAACTCTTACCGTGTTCTAGGAGTTTATTGAGAGTGGATTAGCAGTTTGTCTTTTGGGGTTGCTGGTCTGCAGGCTTTCTCTCTGAAGAGGTGCTCTCAGGCTGAGGTAGTGGCCCTGTGCCCCCCCGACTGCCCCCCCCCCCCCCCAGGCCTGCCGTGGGATTAAAGCTGCTCCGGGCCCCCGGCCCTGTGCTCCCGGCCTCCTCCATCGGGCCCAAGGTGCTGCATATTTTTCTTTTGCTCCCTGGGGTGCGGTGGGGAGGGGGGGGGGGTGCGTAGGCTGGTGTTCGGGGACTCGGATGGCAGGTGGGGGTGGGGGTGGGTGGTGGGGTGGGTTGGTGTGGGGGTGGGGGTGAGTGGTGGGGTGGGTTGGTGTTGTGCCTGCTGTGTGATTGACTGCTGTCGGGTGCCTGCTGTGTGATTGGCTGCTGTCTGTGCCTGTTGTGTGATTGGCTGCTGTCTCTGTCTGCTGTGTGATTGGCTGCTGTCTGTGCCTGCTGTGTGATTGGCTTCTGTCTGTACCCGCTGTGTGATTTTGCTGCTGTTTGTGCCCACTGTGTGATTGGCTGCTATCTGTGCCCACTGTGTGATTGGCTTGTGCTTTCTGTTGTTCGCAGTGCATTCAGGGTGTCAACCTGCGTGTGCTGATCCTCAAACTGGGGTGTAAGCTGAGAGAGAGAGAGAGAGAGAGAGAGGGAGGGAGGAAGAGAGAGAGATAGAGAGGGAGGGAGGAGAGGGAGGGAGGGAGGGGGGGGAGAGAGATGCGAGAGAGGGGGAGGGGGGGTTGAGAGAGGGAGAGAGGGGGGGAGAGGAGTGTGAGTGTGTGTGAGTGTTTCTAGAGAAGCCTTCCCGCCAAAAGTCTTTCGTTGGTTCCCCTCCCCCGCCTCTCCTGTCCCTCTCAGTGACTGTCTCTCCCTCTCTGCTTTTTATATCTGCTGTGACCTTTGACCCCGGCCTGTTGACTCAAGAGGCTAAAGAATCACAAAGCGTTCCTCGTGCTGCAGCTGAAACAGCCTCACAACCTAGAGCAGTGGGAGGAGCCAGGACTGACCCTCTCAAACTGCGCTCACTCACACACACACTCACACATACACACGCACACACCCACTCGCACACACACACACACACCCACTCGCACACACACACACTCACTCACACGAGCGCACACACTCACACACGACACCACACAACATCAACACACACACACCACACGACCCACACTCACACACATCACACACACACACAACTCACCACATGACACACACACACACACACACACACACTCACACACAGACATGCACACACACACACGCACATGCACACATATCCACACATCCACACACACTCAGACTCACGCGCAGACACACACACTTGGTGTAGGCAGTCCTGTAGTGGGATTAGCAAGTGTGGGCTTGTTTAAAGAAAGTGATCCACAAATGCACACAGTTGCAGACCTCAGGCAAACCCTTGCTGTAGTCAGATTCTGACTCCTGAACGCAGTGTTAAACTCAGATGAACCGGATCGAACGCAGTGTTAAACTCAGATGAACCGGATCGAACGCAGTGTTAAACTCAGATGAATCGGATCGAACGCAGTGTTAAACTCAACGACCGGAGACGCGTGTAAACTCAGATAACAATCGAACGCAGTGTTTAAACTCAGATGGATACGCAGAAATCAGAAGATCGCGCAGTGTTAAACTCAGATGAACCAGCTCCAGAGGCCCGGGCTGGTAGTGTGTAGCGTCTGACAGGCCTGCTCTGTCACAGTATGTGGGCTGAGTTTGAGTGCCAGTGAAGTGAGAGAGGTTTTATTCCGCATGATCCTGGATCAAAGAGGATTAACTACAGTAATCATCTGTCATCTGGATGATGTGTGTGTGTGTGTTTCACTAATTCACACACTGCTGAGGGAATCATAATTTAAAACACCCTCTCTTTAGTTTGATTTGTAAATAATGATTTAGTTTGTGCTGAATGTGATTTCATTTAACAGAAAGTTTTTATAGTGTCATTGTCTAATGAGCTAGCCTGGTTCAGTTCTACAGTGGGAAAGGGCTATAATGAGCCAGCCTGGTTCAGCTCTACAGTGGGAAAGGGCTATAATAAGCCAGCCTGGTTCCAGCTCTACAGTGGGAAAGGGCTATAATGAGCCAGCCTGGTTCCAGCTCTACAGTGGGAAAGGGCTATAATGAGCCAGCCTGGTTCCAGCTCTACAGTGGGAAAGGGCTATAATGAGCCAGCCTGGTTCCGCTCTACAGTGGGAAAGGGCTATAATGAGCCAGCCTGGTTCAGCTCTACAGTGGGAAAGGGCTATAATGAGCCAGCCTGGTTCAGCTCTACAGTGGGAAAGGGCTATAATGAGCCAGCCTGGTTCAGCTCTACAGTGGGAAAGGGCTATAATGAGCCAGCCTGGTTCAGCTCTACAGTGGGAAAGGGCTATAATGAGCCAGCCTGGTTCAGCTCTACAGTGGGAAAGGGCTATAATGAGCCAGCCTGGTTCAGCTCTACAGTGGGAAAGAAATATAATGAGCCAGCCTGATTCAGCTCTACAGTGGGAAAGGGCTATAATGAGCCAGCCTGGTTCAGCTCTACAGTGGGAAAGGGCTATAATGAGCCAGCCTGGTTCCAGCTCTACAGTGGGAAAGGGCTATAGTGAGCCAGCCTGGTTCAGCTCTACAGTGGGAAAGGGCTATAATGAGCCAGCCTGGTTCAGCTCTACAGTGGGAAAGGGCTATAATGAGCCAGCCTGGTTCAGCTCTACAGTGGGACAGGGCTATAATGAGCCAGCCTGGTTCCAGCTCTACAGTGGGACAGGGCTATAATGAGCCAGCCTGGTCCAGCTCTACAGTGGGAGAGGGCTATAATGAGCCAGCCTGGTTCCAGCTCTACAGTGGGACAGGGCTATAATGAGCCAGCCTGGTTCAGCTCTACAGTGGGAAAGGGCTATAATGAGCCAGCCTGGTTCAGCTCTACAGTGGGAAAGGGCTATAATGAGCCAGCCTGGTTCAGCTCTACAGTGGGAAAGGGCTATAATGAGCCAGCCTGGTTCAGCTCTACAGTGGGAAAGAAATATAATGAGCCAGCCTGATTCAGCTCTATAGTGGGAAAGGGCTATAATGAGCCAGCCTGGTTCAGCTCTACAGTGGGAAAGGGCTATAATGAGCCAGCCTGGTCCAGTTCTACAGTGGGAAAGGGCTATAATGAGCGAGCCTGGTTCAGCTCTACAGTGGGAAAGGGCTATAATAAGCCAGCCTGGTTCAGCTCTACAGTGGGAAAGGGCTATAATGAGCCAGCCTGGTCCAGCTCTACAGTGTATCCGGTTCTGTCTGGATATGCCGTGTATTTAATCTTTTCTTTCTCTATGCTGCAAGATTGCCGGGGGGGGCAGAGGTGGCGTGGAAGAGCTTCCCTCGATGGTGCTCTGATAATGAGGCAGACCGGCCCGGGATGGGGGGTGCAGGGGTGCCCCAGTACGGCGGGATAAGATAACAGCCACCCCGGGCCTGAGGGGTTTTGATTCCGTGTAATATTTTTCGGCTTTGTTAAGCGGCGAGGTCACGCTCCTTTGCCATTGGCCGCTCGCGAGCGCCGGACCCCTCGGCCAGCCGCACAGACCGCGGCTTGTTCTGCCGCCCCGCCCTCCTCCTCGTCTGTTTGAAATTCCTCTGGGTCATTACCAAACCCCCCCAGCCCAGCCTCGCCCCCCGCCCCCTCGTCTGCGAAGTATGACAGACGCATGTCTTTCTGTATCTCACAGGCAGCACATTAACGCCCCCCCCCCCCCCCCCCCCCCACTCAAGGCCCGTCCTGAAACAAAACGGACCTTTCTGTCGGGTGCTGACCCGTCCGGCGGCGAGTTACAGGACCGGGGCGGTGGCGGCCCACTCCTGCATTCCTCACGTGTGTACTACAGTCACAGCGCTGGGGGGGGGGGGCGAGACGCGGGGCTCCCCCAGGGACTGTCTGAGTGAAAAGATTAATTTATACAGGAACACTACCGGGGCGGGGGGGGCGAGGGCGGGCGAGGAGGGGTGGGGCCGGCCAGAGAGGCTCGCCATTGTGGTGCGGAGACAAAAGAGCATTGTCTGTACGGCGCGTACGTCAACAATGGGCTGACTGACAGCAGCCTCCAGCGCCGCGGCTTCGGGGAGCGGCGTGCAATGGCGGCTTTGTCCGCCGCTCTCTTATTGTAAGAAACAATCACTCGCGCCGGCCCGCGGCAGGCAGGGGCCTGGCCGTCGCTCCGCAGCTCCGGGGAACTTCACGCCAGGGCACGGTCGCGCGCGGCCGCGAACAGCATCTCACTCAGCCTGCACCATTAGCTTAGCGCCGCATCGTTAGCTTAGCCCCGCACCGTTAGCTTAGCGCCACACCGTTAGCTTAGCGTCGTGCCATTAGCTTAGCGCCGTTAGCTTCGCACCGCACCGTTAGCTTAGCGCCACGCCGTTAGCTTAGCGTCACGCTCGGTACAGGCCCTGCAGAGAGCAGCTAAAGGTTCTTAAC